>NC_034199.2:47037837-47164110 GCF_002021735.2 Oncorhynchus kisutch
TTGAGCTGGTACTTCCTGCTTTAGTGTTTGCTGTAAGCAGGAATCGGGAGGATATAATTATGGTCAGATTTACCAAATGGAGGGCGAGGGAAGGCTTTGTATGCCTCTCTGTGTGTGGAGTAAAGGTGGTCTAGAGGTTTTTCCCTCTGATTGCACATTTGACATGCTGATAGAAATTAGGTAAAATGTATTTAAGGTTGCCTGCATTAAAGTCCCCGGCCACTAGGAGCACCGCTTCTGGATGAGCATGTTCTTGTTTGCTTATGGCCTTATAGAGTTGGTTGAGTGTGGTCTTAGTGCCAGCATTGGTCTGTGGTGGTAAATAGATGGATACAAATAATATAGATGGGAACTCTCTTGGTAGATAATGTTGTCTACAGGTTACCATAGGTTTTCTACCTCAGACCTTGAGACTTATTTAATATTAGACATTGCGCACCAGCAGTCTTACCAGACATAGCTGCTCTGTCCTGCCGATGCACGGAAGAAGCCAGCCAGCTCTATGTTATTCATGTCTTCGTTTCGGTGAAACATAAGAAATTACAGTTTTTATTGTCCCGTTGGCCAATATAACTTCTTTGGGAGCGGTATTTTGACGTCTGGATGAAAAGCGTGCCCAAAGTAAACTGCCTGCTACTCAGGATCAGAAGCAAGGATATGCATATAATTGGTAGATTTGGATAGATAACAGTCTAAAGTTTATAAAACTGTTAAAATGATGTAGGTGAGTATAACAGAGCTGAAATGACAGGCGAAACCCAGAGGACAAACCATAAAAATTGCACTTTTATAATAGGGCAAAATCTACCCCGATTGCAGTTCCTAGGGCTTCCACTAAAAAAATCGAATCAATTCAAATCAAATGTATTTGTCACATACACATGGTTAGTAGATGTTAATGGTCACATGGTTAGCAGATGTTAATGCGAGTGTAGCGAAATGCTTGTGCTTCTAGTTCCGACCGTGCAGTAATATCTAACAAGTAATATAACCTAACAATTTCACAACAACTACCTTATACACATCAAGATGGCAAGATGCAGTAGATGGTATAGCGTACAGTATATACATATGAGATGAGTAATGTAGGATATGTAAGCATTATATAAAGTGGCTAGTGATAAATTCATAAATTGATTACATAGATTTTTCCATTATTAAAGTGGCTAGAGTTGAGTCAGTATGTTGGCAGCAGCCACTCAATGTTAGTGATGGCTGTTTAACAATCTGATGGCCTTGAGATAGAAGCTGTTTTTCAGTCTCTCGGTCCCAGCTTTGATGCACCTGTGCTGACCTCACCTTCTGGAAGATGGCGGGGTGAACAGGCAGTGGCTCGAGTGGTTGTTGTCCTTGATGATCTTTATGGCCTTCCTGTGACATCGGGTGATGTAGGTGTCCTGGAGGGCAGGTAGTTTGCCCCCAGTGATGCGTTGTGCAGACCTCACTACCCTCTGGAGAGCCTTACGGTTGTGGGCAGAGCAGTTGCCGTACCAGGTGGTGATACAGCCCGACAGGATGCTCTCGATTGTGCATCTGTAAAAGTTTGTAAGTCTTTTTGGTGACAAGCCAAATTTCTTCAGCCTCCTGTGTGGGTGGACCATTTCAGTTTGTCTGTGATGTGTACGCCGAAGAACTTAAAACTTTCCACCCTCTCCACTACTGTCCCGTTAATGTAGATAGGGGGCTGCTCCCTCTGCTGTTTCCTGAAGTCCACGATCATCTCCTTTGTTTTGTTGACGTTGAGTGTGAGGTTATTTACCTGACACCACACTCCGAGGGCCCTCACCTCATCCCTGTAGGCCGTCTCATCGTTGTTGGTAATGAAGCCTACCACTGTAGTGTTGTCTATATGTAGCGATATGGTATGAAAATGTCTCGCTCTTTTCCAGGTGAGTGGTCATGTTTGAGTTCCGCTCCGACCTGGTGGGTGATGATGATGAAGAGGCAGACAATACTAAATATGCCAAGGGTGATGATGATACTAAATATGCCACGGGTGATGATGATGAAGAGGCAGGCAATACTAAATATGCCACGGGTGATGATGAGGAAGAGGCAGGCAATACTGAATATGCCACGGGTGATGATGAGGAAGAGGCAGGCAATACTAAATATGCCAAGGGTGATGATGATGAAGAGGCAGGCAATACTAAATATGCCAAGGGTGATGATGAGGAAGAGGCAGACGATACTAAATATGCCAAGGGTGATGATGAGGAAGATGCAGACGATACTAAATATGCCAAGGGTGATGATGAGGAAGACGCAGACGATACTAAATATGCCACGGGTGATGATGATGAAGAGGCAGACGATACTAAATGATGATGGTGATGGTGACATTCATGAGGTAAATTTATTATCAATGTCATGTCATGTATCAATGTCATTTCATGTATCAATGTCATGTCATGTATCAATGTCATGTCATGTATCAATGTCATGTCATGTCATGTATAATGAAAACCAAGGTTATAAAGAAGAGCGTATCCTATTGTTGTTGTTATGTCTGTTATGGCAGGTGTTTATTTGTCTTGACTGTAGGACTAGTGAATGGTATAGTATTTTGGTTGTGTTTTTGACTTTAGGACTAATGAATGGTATAGTATTTGGGTTGTGTTTATGACTGTAGGACTAGTGAATGGTATAGTATTTTGGTTGTGTTTTTGACCTTAGGACTAGTGAATGGTATAGTATTTTGGTTGTGTTTTTGACTGTAGGACTAGTGAATGGTATAGTATTTTGGTTGTGTTTTTGACTTTAGGACTATTGAATGGTATAGTATTTTGGTTGTGTTTTTGACTGTAGGACTAGTGAATGGTATAGTATTTTGGTTGTGTTTTTGACTGTAGGACTAGTGAATGGTATAGTATTTTGGTTGTGTTTATGACTGTAGGACTAGTGAATGGTATAGTATTTTGGTTGTGTTTTTGACTGTAGGACTAGTGAATGGTATAGTATTTTGGTTGTGTTTATGACTGTAGGACTAGTGAATGGTATAGTATTTTGGTTGTGTTTTTGACTGTAGGACTAGTGAATGGTATAGTATTTTGGTTGTGTTTTTGACTGTAGGACTAATGAATGGTATAGTATTTTGGTTGTGTTTTTGACTTTAGGACTAATGAATGGTATAGTATTTTGGTTGTGTTTTTGACTGTAGGACTAGTGAATGGTATAGTATTTTGGTTGTGTTTATGACTGTAGGACTAGTGAATGGTATAGTATTTTGGTTGTGTTTTTGACTGTAGGACTAGTGAATGGTATAGTATTTTGGTTGTGTTTATGACTGTAGGACTAGTGAATGGTATGTTGGATGTATCTGTTACCATTGAGATATCTATATGTGCTTACCTGTCTTAGCTAGTAGATACTGCAGACTTCCAGAACATTCATGTGGCCATGTTTGTTTGTTAAAGAGGTGGATGATGATGGGATCACAGTGGCTTCAGCAGACCAGTCCTCGGCCAGCTAAGGACACTGATGCTGAGCACATGATGGCCTTTTCTAAAGTTTCTTTTCTCAGAGAAACTGTACTACTTTTGACGTAAGGAACTGAATGAGGAACTGTTGGCTTCCAATCATGTCACTTACTGTCTCCTGATGAGCATGTTAGAGGAGCTAGATGATATACGAGCAGTACAAATGGTTTAATCTATTACATTTCCTGTTGTAATCATTTTATCTGACTAAGCGTAGTCATGTGGGGGGGAAGGGGGGGGTGCGGGGAAGGGGTGTCTGCTGGTTTCAATGATCTCTTCATCTGCTGATATTGTTGGCTCATGACCTGCTCTACTCTGCCTCTCCCTGCTGACAATAAGCTTGAGAAGTGAGGCTTCAGGAGGACTGGAGGAGAACGGAAGTGAATGGAGGATGGAGAGGAGGACACGGAGGAGGAGGAGGACAGGGACACAGAGGAGGAGGACAGGGACACGGAGGAGGAGGACAGGGACACGGAGGAGGAGGACAGGGACACAGAAGAGGTCCATGAAGACTAGAACTCCTTCACAGGACGTGGATGAGTTATAGAAGGAGCTCGACACTCTAGACCTTTCTGAATTCCATGGGCAATGGTACACAAGGCTTGAAGTGAATGACTATATCCAACAATAACAATAATAATCTGGGCAATATCCCAGAACCCTCTCTGTTCCCTGTCTGCCATCCGAAAGATAAAGATAATTTTTTTCCAGTAGAACCTATTAGAGGATTAGATGTTGGCAACTTTACAAACTTTTGCAACAAATATTTGTTTTCCACTTTTTACAAATGAGTGTTTTACATGCATCTGGTTTGTCTGCCCCCTAGTGGTGGTTCTAGACCATTGCAACTGGGGGGGGAACAAGCTGGGGTCAGTTGTACTGTTAGAGGGGCCAGTTGTACTGTTAGAGGGGCCAGTTGTACTGTTAGAGGGGTCAGTTGTACTGTTAAAGGGGTCAGTTGTACTGTTAGAGGGGTCAGTTGTACTGTTAGAGGGGTCTGTTGTACTGTTAGAGGGGCCAGTTGTACTGTTAGAAGGGCCAGTTGTACTGTTAGAGGGGCCAGTTGTACTGTTAGAGGGGCCAGTTGTACTGTTAGAGGGGCCAGTTGTACTGTTAGAGGGGTCAGTTGTACTGTTAAAGGGGTCAGTTGTACTGTTAGAGGGGTCAGTTGTACTGTTAGAGGGGTCTGTTGTACTGTTAGAGGGGCCAGTTGTACTGTTAGAAGGGCCAGTTGTACTGTTAGAGGGGCCAGTTGTACTGTTAGAGGGGCCAGTTGTACTGTTAGAGGGGCCAGTTGTACTGTTAGAGGGGCCAGATGTACTGTTAGAGGGGTCAGTTGTACTGTTAGAGGGGTCTGTTGTACTGTTAGAGGGGCCAGTTGTACTGTTAGAAGGGCCAGTTGTACTGTTAGAGGGGCCAGATGTACTGTTAGAGGGGCCAGTTGTACTGTTAGAGGGGCCAGTTGTACTGTTAGAGGGGCCAGATGTACTGTTAGAGGGGCCAGTTGTACTGTTAGAGGGGCCAGTTGTACTGTTAGAGGGGTCAGTTGTACTGTTAAAGGGGTCAGTTGTACTGTTAGAGGGGTCAGTTGTACTGTTAGAGGGGTCTGTTGTACTGTTAGAGGGGCCAGTTGTACTGTTAGAAGGGCCAGTTGTACTGTTAGAGGGGCCAGTTGTACTGTTAGAGGGGCCAGTTGTACTGTTAGAGGGGCCAGTTGTACTGTTAGAGGGGCCAGATGTACTGTTAGAGGGGCCAGTTGTACTGTTAGAGGGGCCAGTTGTACTGTTAGAGGGGTCAGTTGTACTGTAAGAGGGGCCAGTTCACTGTTAGATGGGTCTGTTTACTGTTAGAGGGGTCTGTTGTACTGTTCGAGGGGTCTTTTGTACTGTTAGAGGGGCCAGTTGTACTGTTCGAGGGGCCAGTTGTACTGTTAGAGGGGCCAGTTGTACTGTTAGAGGGGCCAGTTGTACTGTTAGAGGGGCCAGTTGTACTGTTAGAGGGGCCAGTTGTACTGTTAGAGGGGCCAGTTGTACTGTTAGAGGGGCCAGTTGTACTGTTAGAGGGGCCAGATGTACTGTTAGAGGGGTCAGTTGTACTGTTAGAGGGGTCTGTTGTACTGTTAGAGGGGCCAGTTGTACTGTTAGAAGGGCCAGTTGTACTGTTAGAGGGGCCAGTTGTACTGTTAGAGGGGCCAGTTGTACTGTTAGAGGGGCCAGTTGTACTGTTAGAGGGGCCAGATGTACTGTTAGAGGGGCCAGTTGTACTGTTAGAGGGGCCAGTTGTACTGTTAGAGGGGTCAGTTGTACTGTTAAAGGGGTCAGTTGTACTGTTAGAGGGGTCAGTTGTACTGTTAGAGGGGTCTGTTGTACTGTTAGAGGGGCCAGTTGTACTGTTAGAAGGGCCAGTTGTACTGTTAGAGGGGCCAGTTGTACTGTTAGAGGGGCCAGTTGTACTGTTAGAGGGGCCAGTTGTACTGTTAGAGGGGCCAGATGTACTGTTAGAGGGGCCAGTTGTACTGTTAGAGGGGCCAGTTGTACTGTTAGAGGGGTCAGTTGTACTGTAAGAGGGGCCAGTTCACTGTTAGAGGGGTCTGTTTACTGTTAGAGGGGTCTGTTGTACTGTTAGAGGGGTCTTTTGTACTGTTAGAGGGGCCAGTTGTACTGTTCGAGGGGCCAGTTGTACTGTTAGAGGGGCCAGTTGTACTGTTAGAGGGGCCAGTTGTACTGTTAGAGGGGCCAGTTGTACTGTTAGAGGGGCCAGTTGTACTGTTAGAGGGGTCAGTTCACTGTTAGAGGGGTCAGTTGTACTGTTAGAGGGGTCAGTTGTACTGTTAGAGGGGCCAGTTGTACTGTTAGAGGGGCCAGTTGTATTGTTAGAGGGGCCAGTTGTACTGTTAGAGGGGCCAGTTGTACTGTTAGAGGGGCCAGTTGTACTGTTAGAGGGGCCAGTTGTACTGTTAGAGGGGCCAGCTGTACTGTTAGAGGGGCCAGTTGTACTGTTAGAGGGGCCAGTTGTACTGTTAGAGGGGCCAGTTGTATTGTTAGAGGGGCCAGTTGTACTGTTAGAGGGGCCAGTTGTATTGTTAGAGGGGCCAGTTGTACTGTTAGAGGGGCCAGTTGTACTGTTAGAGGGGTCAGTTGTACTGTTAGAGGGGCCAGTTGTACTGTTAGAGGGGTCAGTTATACTGTTAGAGGGGCCAGTTGTACTGTTAGAGGGGCCAGTTGTACTGTTAGAGGGGCCAGTTGTACTGTTCGAGGGGCCAGTTGTACTGTTCGAGGGGCCAGTTGTACTGTTAGAGGGGCCAGTTACATTGGCCATTATTGTTGTCATATCGTTTTCTTCACTGCATTAGCAGGCAAAATACCATGTTCATAATCATCATTGTCTCCACTGTCTAATAACGGATGTAAAAATTAAAAAAGAACGATAAGCAAAATTTGTTATGTAAAAATTATTTCACACTCCACATTTTGGGGGGCCACAAGGGGGTCCAAAATTGTTGCCACAGGGGCACTGTTGTCACATGTTTCAAAACTGAAATATCTGAAATATCTATTGAGTTGGTTGTATTGATTCATGACTATTTGTATTCATTTAAAGCATTAAGGTATTTTACTCCTTGCCATTTTCGATTTTCTGTTAATAAATTGTAGTCGTTTTGGCTCTTCTGACGGCTTCATTTAAATGTATACAGCAGCACTAACTGTTTGGAATATTTCAGGTTAATACTGAGTTTCCTCCTCTTTGAAATGTGTCTTTGTGTCATTCATGCTTACAGAGATCTCATTGGATTGAAATAATCTGCAATACCTGTATCAGGATGAAAGTGTATAGAATGTAATATGTTGAATGAAAATGTGTGTTGTTGACTAATTCAAGACAGACTCACTCACGACAGGTCTGAATTCTAGAGTATTCTAGAAGACATAGTAAAAGCCAGACAGGGGAATGACTGTAAATCAGGTTCTAGAAGACATAGTAAAAGCCAGACAGGGGAATGACTGTAAATCAGGTTCTAGAAGACAGTGAAAGTCAGATAGGAGAATGATTGTGTAAATCAGGTTCTAGAAGACAGTGAAAGCAAGACAGGGGAATGACTGTAAATCAGGTTCTAGATGACATAGTGACAGCCAGACAGGGGAATGACTGTAAATCAGGTTCTAGATGACATAGTGACAGCCAGACAGGGGGGCCAGTTGTACTGTTAGAGGGGCCAGTTGTATTGTTAGAGGGGCCAGTTGTACTGTTAGAGGGGCCAGTTGTACTGTTAGAGGGGCCAGTTGTACTGTTAGAGGGGCCAGTTGTACTGTTAGAGGGGCCAGCTGTACTGTTAGAGGGGCCAGTTGTACTGTTAGAGGGGCCAGTTGTACTGTTAGAGGGGCCAGTTGTATTGTTAGAGGGGCCAGTTGTACTGTTAGAGGGGCCAGTTGTATTGTTAGAGGGGCCAGTTGTACTGTTAGAGGGGCCAGTTGTACTGTTAGAGGGGTCAGTTGTACTGTTAGAGGGGCCAGTTGTACTGTTAGAGGGGTCAGTTATACTGTTAGAGGGGCCAGTTGTACTGTTAGAGGGGCCAGTTGTACTGTTAGAGGGGCCAGTTGTACTGTTCGAGGGGCCAGTTGTACTGTTAGAGGGGCCAGCTGTACTGTTAGAGGGGCCAGTTGTACTGTTAGAGGGGCCAGTTGTACTGTTAGAGGGGCCAGTTGTATTGTTAGAGGGGCCAGTTGTACTGTTAGAGGGGCCAGTTGTATTGTTAGAGGGGCCAGTTGTACTGTTAGAGGGGCCAGTTGTACTGTTAGAGGGGTCAGTTGTACTGTTAGAGGGGCCAGTTGTACTGTTAGAGGGGTCAGTTATACTGTTAGAGGGGCCAGTTGTACTGTTAGAGGGGCCAGTTGTACTGTTAGAGGGGCCAGTTGTACTGTTCGAGGGGCCAGTTGTACTGTTCGAGGGGCCAGTTGTACTGTTAGAGGGGCCAGTTACATTGGCCATTATTGTTGTCATATCGTTTTCTTCACTGCATTAGCAGGCAAAATACCATGTTCATAATCATCATTGTCTCCACTGTCTAATAACGGATGTAAAAATTAAAAAAGAACGATAAGCAAAATTTGTTATGTAAAAATTATTTCACACTCCACATTTTGGGGGGCCACAAGGGGGTCCAAAATTGTTGCCACAGGGGCACTGTTGTCACATGTTTCAAAACTGAAATATCTGAAATATCTATTGAGTTGGTTGTATTGATTCATGACTATTTGTATTCATTTAAAGCATTAAGGTATTTTACTCCTTGCCATTTTCGATTTTCTGTTAATAAATTGTAGTCGTTTTGGCTCTTCTGACGGCTTCATTTAAATGTATACAGCAGCACTAACTGTTTGGAATATTTCAGGTTAATACTGAGTTTCCTCCTCTTTGAAATGTGTCTTTGTGTCATTCATGCTTACAGAGATCTCATTGGATTGAAATAATCTGCAATACCTGTATCAGGATGAAAGTGTATAGAATGTAATATGTTGAATGAAAATGTGTGTTGTTGACTAATTCAAGACAGACTCACTCACGACAGGTCTGAATTCTAGAGTATTCTAGAAGACATAGTAAAAGCCAGACAGGGGAATGACTGTAAATCAGGTTCTAGAAGACATAGTAAAAGCCAGACAGGGGAATGACTGTAAATCAGGTTCTAGAAGACAGTGAAAGTCAGATAGGAGAATGATTGTGTAAATCAGGTTCTAGAAGACAGTGAAAGCAAGACAGGGGAATGACTGTAAATCAGGTTCTAGATGACATAGTGACAGCCAGACAGGGGAATGACTGTAAATCAGGTTCTAGATGACATAGTGACAGCCAGACAGGGGAATGACTGTAAATCAGGTTCTAGATGACATAGTGACAGCCAGACAGGAGAATGACTGTAAATCAGGTTCTAGAAGACATAGTGACAGCCAGACAGGCGAATGACTGTAAATCAGGTTCTAGAAGACATAGTGACAGCCAGACAGGAGAATGACTGTAAATCAGGTTCTAGGAGACATAGTGACAGCCAGACAGGGGAATGACTGTAAATCAGGTTCTAGAAGACATAGTGACAGCCGGACAGGAGAATGACTGTAAATCAGGTTCTAGATGACATAGTGACAACCAGACAGGAGAATGACTGTAAATCAGGTTCTAGATGACAGTGACAGCCAGACAGGAGAATGACTGTAAATCAGGTTCTAGAAGACATAGTGACAGCCAGACAGGAGAATGACTGTAAATCAGGTTCTAGAAGACATAGTGGCAGCCGGACAGAGGAATGACTGTAAATCAGGTTCTAGAAGACATAGTGACAGCCGGACAGGAGAATGACTGTAAATCAGGTTCTAGATGACATAGTGACAGCCAGACAGGAGAATGACTGTAAATCAGGTTCTAGATGACCGTGACAGCCAGACAGGAGAATGACTGTAAATCAGGTTCTAGAAGACATAGTGACAGCCAGACAGGAGAATGACTGTAAATCAGGTTCTAGAAGACATAGTGGCAGCCGGACAGGAGAATGACTGTAAATCAGGTTCTAGAAGACATAGTGGCAGCCGGACAGGAGTATGACTGTAAATCAGGTTCTAGAAGACATAGTGACAGCCAGACAGGAGAATGACTGTAAATCAGGTTCTAGAAGACATAGTGACAGCCAGACAGGAGAATGACTGTAAATCAGGTTCTAGAAGACATAGTGGCAGCCGGACAGGAGAATGACTGTAAATCAGGTTCTAGAAGACATAGTGGCAGCCGGACAGGAGTATGACTGTAAATCAGGTTCTAGAAGACATAGTGACAGCCAGACAGGAGAATGACTATAAATCAGGTTCTAGAAGACATAGTGGCAGCCGGACAGGAGTATGACTCTGTAAAACAAGACCTCTGGGTGAACAGCAAACACTGTAGCTGTGATATTTCTATTGAGGATAATAAATCAAGTTTGTGTCACAGCCGTTAAAAGAAGTGGACCAAATTTCAGCGTGGTGAGCGTCCATTTTCATTTTATTTGTAAAATATCGCCAAGAAACAAAGGCACAACCGTGAAGCTTACGAGGGCTAAGTGCCACTAACACAAGTCAACTACCCACACTGAAAGGGGGGGGGGATAGGACCTAAGTATGGTTCCCAATCAGAGACAACGATAGACAGCTGTCCCTGATTGAGAACCACATCCGGCCAAAACATAGAAATAAAGAAACCTAGAAAACTAAACATAGAATGCCCCCCCCCCACATCACACCCTGACCTAACCAAAATAGAGACATAAAATGTCTCTCTAAGGTCAGGGCGTGACAGTTTGATTTGAAGCGAATGACAGATCCACAGACAGAAGCTGATGTATAGATGAATTAATGCCAATTACATGCCACCTCTAACTCTGGTTTGACTTTTACACTCAGGATTTAAAGGAGAAAGGTGAGATGAGATGAGCTGAGGTGTTATCTACCGACTGGGCAACAGACGTCAATTCAAATCAAATCAAATCAAATTTATTTGTCACATACACATGGTTAGCAGATGTTAATGCGAGTGTAGCGAAATGCTTGTGCTTCTAGTTCCGACAATGCAGTAATAACGAACAAGTGATCTAACTAACAATTCCAAAAAAAACTACTGTCTTATACACAGTGTAAGGGGATAAAGAATATGTACATAAGGATATATGAATGAGTGATGGTACAGAGCAGCATAGGCAAGATACAGTAGATGATATCGAGTACAGTATATACATATGAGATGAGTATGTAAACCAAGTGGCATAGTTAAAGTGGCTAGTGATACATGTATTACATAAGGATGCAGTCGATGATATAGAGTACAGTATCTACGTATGCATATGAGATTAATAATGTAGGGTAAGTAACATTATATAAGGTAGCATTGTTTAAAGTGGCTAGTGATATATTTACATCATTTCCCATCAATTCCCATGATTAAAGTGGCTGGAGTAGAGTCAGTGGCATTGACAGTGTGTTGGCAGTAGCCACTCAATGTTAGTGGTGGCTGTTTAACAGTCTGATGGCCTTGAGATAGAAGCTGTTTTTCAGTCTCTCGGTCCCAGCTTTGATGCACCTGTACTGACCTCGCCTTCTGGATGACAGCGGGGTGAACAGGCAGTGGCTCGGGTGGTTGATGTCCTTGATGATCTTTATGGCCTTCCTGTAGCATCGGGTGGTGTAGGTGTCCTGGAGGGCAGGTAGTTTGCCCCCGGTGATGCGTTGTGCAGACCTCACTACCCTCTGGAGAGCCTTACGGTTGAGGGCGGTGCAGTTGCCATACCAGGCGGTGATACAGCCCGCCAGGATGCTCTCGATTGTGCATCTGTAGAAGTTTGTGAGTGCTTTTGGTGACAAGCCGAATTTCTTCAGCCTCCTGAGGTTGAAGAGGCGCTGCTGCGCCTTCCTCACGATGCTGTCTGTGTGAGTGGACCAATTCAGTTTGTCTGTGATGTGTATGCCGAGGAACTTAAAACTTGCTACCCTCTCCACTACTGTTCCATCGATGTGGATGGGGGGGTGTTCCCTCTGCTGTTTCCTGAAGTCCACAATCATCTCCTTAGTTTTGTTGACGTTGAGTGTGAGGTTATTTTCCTGACACCACACTCCGAGGGCCCTCACCTCCTCCCTGTAGGCCGTCTCGTCGTTGTTGGTAATCAAGCCTACCACTGTTGTGTCGTCCGCAAACTTGATGATTGAGTTGGAGGCGTGCGTGGCCACGCAGTCGTGGGTGAACAGGGAGTACAGGAGAGGGCTCAGAACGCACCCTTGTGGGGCCCCAGTGTTGAGGATCAGCGGGGAGGAGATGTTGTTGCCTACCCTCACCACCTGGGGGCGGCCCGTCAGGAAGTCCAGTACCCAGTTGCACAGGGCGGGGTCGAGACCCAGGGTCTCGAGCTTGATGACGAGCTTGGAGGGTACTATGGTGTTGAATGCCGAGCTGTAGTCGATGAACAGCATTCTCACATAGGTATTCCTCTTGTCCAGATGGGTTAGGGCAGTGTGCAGTGTGGTTGAGATTGCATCGTCTGTGGACCTATTTGGGCGGTAAGCAAATTGGAGTGGGTCAAGGGTGTCAGGTAGGGTGGAGGTGATATGGTCCTTGACTAGTCTCTCAAAGCACTTCATGATGACGGATGTGAGTGCTACGGGGCGGTAGTCGTTTAGCTCAGTTACCTTAGCTTTCTTGGGAACAGGAACAATGGTGGCCCTCTTGAAGCATGTGGGAACAGCAGACTGGTATAGGGATTGGTTGAATATGTCCGTAAACACACCGGCCAGCTGGTCTGCGCATGCTCTGAGGGCGCGGCTGGGGATGCCGTCTGGGCCTGCAGCCTTGCGAGGGTTAACACGTTTAAATGTCTTACTCACTTCGGCTGCAGTGAAGGAGAGACCGCATGTTTTCGTTGCAGGCCGTGTCAGTGGCACTGTATTGTCCTCAAAGCGGGCAAAAAAGTTGTTTAGTCTGCCTGGGAGCAAGACATCCTGGTCCGTGACTGGGCTGGGTTTCTTCCTATAGTCCGTGATTGACTGTAGACCCTGCCACATGCCTCTTGTGTCTGAGCCGTTGAATTGAGATTCTACTTTGTCTCTGTACTGGCGCTTAGCTTGTTTGATAGCCTTGCGGAGGGAATAGCTGCGCTGTTTGTATTCAGTCATGTTACCGGACACCTTGCCCTGATTAAAAGCAGTGGTTCGCGCCTTCAGTTCCACACGAATGCTGCCATCAATCCACGGTTTCTGGTTGGGGAATGTTTTAATCGTTGCTATGGGAACGACATCTTCAACGCACGTTCTAATGAACTCGCACACCGAATCAGCGTATTCGTCAATGTTGTTGGCTGACGCAATACGAAACATCTCCCAGTCCACGTGATGGAAGCAGTCTTGGAGTGTGGAGTCAGCTTGGTCGGACCAGCGTTGGACAGACCTCAGCGTGGGAGCTTCTTGTTTTAGTTTCTGTCTGTAGGCAGGGATCAACAAAATGGAGTCGTGGTCAGCTTTTCCGAAAGGGGGGCGGGGCAGGGCCTTATATGCGTCGCGGAAGTTAGAGTAACAATGATCCAGGGTCTTTCCACCCCTGGTTGCGCAATCGATATGCTGATAAAATTTAGGGAGTCTTGTTTTCAGATTAGCCTTGTTAAAATCCCCAGCTACAATGAATGCAGCCTCCGGATAAATCGTTTCCAGTTTGCAGAGAGTTAAATAAAGTTCGTTCAGAGCCATCGATGTGTCTGCTTGGGGGGGGATATATACGGCTGTGATTATAATCGAAGAGAATTCTCTTGGTAGATAATGCGGTCTACATTTGATTGTGAGGAATTCTAAATCAGGTGAACAGAAGGATTTGAGTTCCTGTATGTTTCTTTCATCACACCATGTCACGTTGGCCATAAGGCATACGCCCCCGCCCCTCTTCTTACCAGAAAGATGTTCGTTTCTGTCCGCGCGATGCGTGGAGAAACCCGCTGGCTGCACCGCTTCGGATTGCGTCTCTCCAGTGAGCCACGTTTCCGTGAAACAGAGAACGTTACAGTCTCTGATGTCCCTCTGGAATGCTACCCTTGCTCGGATTTCATCAACCTTGTTGTCAAGAGACTGGACATTGGCAAGAAGAATGCTAGGGAGTGGTGCACGATGTGCCCGTCTCCGGAGTCTGACCAGAAGACCGCTTCGTTTCCCTCTTTTTCTGAGTCGTTTTTTTGGGTCGCTGCATGGGAACCATCCCGTGGCGCTGGTTGTAAGGCAGAACACAGGATCCGCATCGCGAAAAACATATTCTTGGTCGTACTGGTGGTGAGTTGACGCTGATCTTATATTCAGTAGTTCTTCTCGGCTGTATGTGATGAAACCTAAGATGACCTGGGGTACTAGTGTAAGAAATAACACGTAAAAAAACAAAAAACTGCATAGTTTCCAAGGAACGCGAAGCGAGGCGGCCATCTCTGTCGGCGCCGGAAGTAAAACCTCTATTCTACGTTTGTTCTGTGTCATTTCATTGAAATGACGTGGAAACAACGTTGATTTAACCAGTGTGTGCCCAGTGGGTAAGGTGACAGAGATGAGCTGAGAGGTGATTTCTGAAATACTCGCGTTAGTCTATCTTCGTGTACTAAATGGTTTTAACTTCCCTCTCACTAATATATTAAGATAAATTGTAAATTGCAGAAATAACCTCTAATGGTTTGTTTTATATTGTATGTCATTTATTCACCTTTGAGAACGAGACAGACATTATTTTATGTTTCGTTTTACATTTTAGCCTATACAGTAGTTGATAGCTGACCATCTTGTTTTGATGGGGCTTGGCATCATTATCCCCGGGCATCTATCCTATGGTAGGGCTTGGCATCATTACCCCCGGGCATCTATCCTATGTCCTATGAATATGCCCTTTGAAACAGGCCACTAGTCTTTTGTCGTTAGGAAATGTGCCCATGAAGCCAGGCAGTCAGTCAGAGACCGGCACAATCATTAGTCTACTTCCCAAATGACACACTATTCGTTAAATAGTGCATCGCTTCTGACCAGGGCCCTATTTTTTGACTAGGTTCCATAGGGCTCTGGTCAAAAGTAGTGCACTATTTAGGGAATAGGGTTCCATAGGGCTCTGGTCAAAAGTAATGCACTATTTAGGGAATAGGGTTCTATAGGGCTCTGGTCTAAAGTAGTGCACTATTTAGGGAATAGGGTTCCACAGGGCTCTGGTCTAAAGTAGTGCACTATTTAGGGAATAGGGTTCCACAGGGCTCTGGTCTAAAGTAGTGCACTATGTAGGGAATAGGGTTCCACAGGGCTCTGGTCTAAAGTAGTGCACTATGTAGGGAATAGGGTGCCATTTGGGACCCAAACAATAAACACATTCATGCTGCGTCACATGGTCACAAAAACCACAAGCACGACTGCCCTGTTCCACAATACAAAAGACAGATTGTTTTTTTTTCAATGAAAAGGAGAGGGCCACACTCTTTTAATCTGTAAATACTGTAGTCGTTTGGCGTACTGAGGCTCGCTCGGTCAGTCAAGCTAAGAATGCTGCCTGCAACAATGTATTCAGGAAAGAATACGCCTTTCTAAGTTACTACATTTCACAAATAACTTCATGACTAAAAGTACATGTCGCACATCTGAAACCACTGAGACAAATCTACTGATAATCTTGAAGTAAACAACATAACATAAAAATAACATTGTCCCTTCTTTTGTCATTAACTCCTATAGTCTGAAAGGAGACTGTATTCAGTGTTAACCTCCTATAGTCTGAAAGGAGACTGTATTCAGTGTTAACCTCCTATAGTCTGTAAGGAGACTGTATTCAGTGTTAACCTCCTATAGTCTGTAAGGAGACTGTATTCAGTGTTAACCTCCTATAGTCTGAAAGGAGACTGTATTCAGTGTTAACCTCCTATAGTCTGTAAGGAGACTGTATTCAGTGTTAACCTCCTATAGTCTGTAAGGAGACTGTATTCAGTGTAACCCTCCTCCTACTTCTAACCTCCTCCATCCCTCCATCCCTCCATTACTTCTAACCTCCTCCATCCCTCCATCCCTCCATGACTTCTAGCCTCCTCCATCCCTCCATCCCTCCATTACTTCTAACCTCCTCCATCCCTCCATCCCTCCATTACTTCTAACCTCCTCCATCCATCCATCCCTCCATTAATACTAACCTCCTCCACCCCTCCATCCCTCCATTACTTCTAACCTCTTCCATGCCTCCATCCCTCCATTACTTCTTACCTCATCCATCCCTTCATCCCTCCATCCCTCCATCCATTACTTCTAACCCCCTCCATCCCTCCATCCCTCCATTACTTATAACCTCCTCCATCCCTCTATCCCTCCATTACTTCTAACCTCCTCCATCCCTCCATCCCTCCATTACTTCTAACCTCCTCCATCCCTCCATCCCTCCATTACTTCTAACCTCCTCCATCCCTCCATCCCTCCATGACTTCTAGCCTCCTCCATCCCTCCATCCCTCCATTACTTCTAACCTCCTCCATCCCTCCATCCCTCCATTACTTCTAACCTCCTCCATCCCTCCATCCCTCCATGACTTCTAGCCTCCTCCATCCCTCCATCCCTCCATTACTTCTAACCTCCTCCATCCCTCCATCCCTCCATTACTTCTAACCTCCTCCATCCCTCCATCCCTCCGTTACTTCTAACCTCCTCCATCCCTCCATCCCTCCATCCGTTACTTCTAACCTCCTCCATCCCTCCATCCCTCCCTCGGTTACTTCTAACCTCCATCACTCCATCCCTCCCTCCTTTACCTCTAACGTCCATCACTCCATCCCTCCCTCCGTTACCTCTAACCTTCATCCCTCCATCCCTCCCTCCGTTACTTCTAAACCCCTCCATCCCTCCATCCCTCCCTCCGTTACTTCTAAACCCCTCCATCCCTCCATCCATTACTTCTAACCCCTCCATCCCTCCCTCCATTACTTCTAAACCCCTCCATCCCTCCATCCATTACTTCTAACCCCCTCCATCCCTTCATCCCTCCATCCGTTACTTCTAACCCCCTCCATCCCTCCATCCCTCCGTTACTTCTAAACCCCTCCATCCCTTCATCCATTACTTCTAACCCCCTCCAACCCTCCCTCCATTACTTCTAAACCCCTCCATCCCTCCATCCATTATTTCTAAACCCCTCCATCCCTTCCTCCGTTACTTCTAACCCCCTCCATCCCTTCATCCATTACTTCTAACCCCCTCCATCCCTTCATCCCTCCATCCATTACCTCTAACCTCCATCCCTCCATCCCTCCCTCCGTTACCTCTAACCTCCATCACTCCATCCCTCCCTCCGTTACCTCTAACTTCCATCCCTCCATCCCTCCCTCCATTACTTCTAAACCCCTCCATCCCTCCATCCCTCCCTCCGTTACCTCTAACCTCCATCACTCCATCCCTCCCTCCGTTACCTCTAACCTCCATCACTCCATCCCTCCCTCCATTACCTCTAACCTCCATCACTCCATCCCTCCCTCCGTTACCTCTAACCTCCATCCCTCCATCCCTCCATCCCTCCCTCCGTTACTTCTAACCCCCTCCATCCCTCCCTCCGTTAGCTCTAACCTCCATCACGCCATCCCTCCCTCCCTTACCTCTAACCACCATCACTCCATCCCTCCCTCCGTTACCTCTAACCTCCATCCCTCCATCCCTCCATCCCTCCCTCCGTTACTTCTAACCCCCTCCATCCCTCCCTCCGTTACCTCTAACCTCCATCACTCCATCCCTCCCTCCATTACCTCTAACCTCCATCACTCCATCTCTCCCTCCGTTACCTCTAACCTCCATCCCTCCATCCCTCCCTCCGTTACTTCTAACCCCCTCCATCCCTCCCTCCGTTACTTCTATCCTCCTCCCTCCATCCCTCCCCCAATACTCCTGACTTTAGGGGTCTATTCAGGTCAAAAGTAGTGTACTATGGAATGAGTAGGGTGCTCTTTGACCCTGGCTAAAAGTTGTGCACTATTTAGGGGGTAAGGTGCTCTTTGGCCATGGCTAAAAGTTGTGCACTATTTAGGGAGTAGGGTGCTCTTTGGCACTGGCTAAAACTAGTGCACTATTTAGGGAGTAGGGTGCTCTTTGGCACTGGCTAAAAGTAGTGCACTATTTAGGGAGTAGGGTGCTATTTGGCCCTGGCTAAAAGTAGTGCACTATTTACAGTTGTATGATTTACAGAGGTTGTATGAGACATGGCCAAATATGACGAAAATATCCCCGGCATTAGTCATCTATAATTGTCAAGCAGCAAGGATTTTCTGGATTTAGACAGGCTTTAGTCAAATGACTCACAGCTATTACAAAACAGGCTCTAACTAACTACCTTTGTGCCCACTGTGTCCAAAAATAGTTTGGAGTGCTATTTGAGGGGTAAATGAATATACTTTGTACTACAGAGATTGAATTAAATTTTCCTCGTCTCATTCAAGTACTGTAGGTGTACTACAGACTCGGTCAGGTTGAAAATGTCAGTGAAGACACTTGCCAGTTCGTCCGAGCATGCTCAGCCTAAAACCCCAAACAGCGAGCAATGCACGTGTAGAAGCACGGTGGCTAGGAAAAACTCCTTGGAAAGGACAGAATGTCACGTTTGCTGAAATAATTATCGGACCAAGCTGCAGCGCGATATGGTTTCCAAATATGATTTATTAGAAACGCACAAAACTACAAAGAAAGAACGAAACAAACCGTAACTAGTGGTAGTGTAACATACACTACCTCAAAACAATATCCCATAAAACACAGGTGAAAGAATGCTACTTAAATATGATCCCCAATTAGAGACAACGATAACCAGCTGCCTCTAAATGGGAATCATACCAAACACAAACATAGAAAAACTAAACTAGAACCCCATATAGAAAATAATAACTAGAAAACCCCCCAGTCATGACCTGACCTACTATACCATAGAAAAACAAAGGCTCTCTATGGTCAGGGCGTGACACAGAACCTAGGAAGAAACCTAGAGAGGAACCAGGCTATGAGGTGTGGCCAGTCCTCTTCTGGCTGTGCCAGGTGGAGATTATAACAGAATGGCCAACATTTTCAAATATTCATAGGTGACCAGCAGGGTCAAATAATAATAATCACAGTGGATGTCGAGGGTGCAACAGGTCAGCACCTCAGGAGTAAATGTCAGTTGGCTTTTCATAGCCGATCATTCAGAGTATCTCTATCTCTACCAATCAGAATGTAGGGCTCGAACCACCCAGTTTATAAAGTAGATCATACCATGGCATTGTTGAATACTTGGACTGCCTGAAGCCGAGTGGGAAGTTAAGATAGCTACATGTTCATGCATTATTTTCTCAATAGTATCAAAAAAGTTGTTTTCATTGCTAGCTATTGTTCGCTATATTAGCTTGCTAGCAACACACTTGCACACAGGTACAGTTATAGCTTGCTTCGTCCCACCACGAGCCATTGTTTACAGCTTGTTGCGGGAGGAAGCAAAGTTAAGACAGCTAGCTGCGGTGGCGACCCTTCATTCAGGGTGACCTGTCATTCAGGGTGACCCATCATTGAACCCCACCTGTTAAGCTAAAATAATTAGAATTAGAATTATTATAATTTTTTTTTGCCTGTTTTGCATGTTATTTTGGCATTAATACGGGTCACATATAATAGTAATTTCGTTAATAAAGCAACATACAAACATGTTCTCTTTCTTTTTTATGAGTAAGGTAGCTCCAAAATGCAATTGTTTCAGCCTAGTTCAGTGCTTTCTGTGGTGGTGGGGCAGCCAGTGTGGTGTGTGAGGCTGTGATTGGCTCAGTGTTCTGCCATTCATGGGGACACTACATCACCGCACAATCTATGGGAAGAGCTCAAAAATTCAAGCCCCTTTGGGTGCTGCCATAGAATTACATTAGAAGTGCCCATCCAAGAAGGCTCAATGTCATTGGCCACAGATAAAATTATGTCAAATCACATTATATCTACCGTAGCTTTGATTAGACGGATCATGTCAACATCATACTTTCACAATCTTAGCTAGCAAGCTAGACAAGCAGTCATCATCATGAATCACGTCAACAATCTACTGGCAAATCCTTTTCAGTCCTTGGCATATGAAGAGAAATTATAGATAAAACTTATTGGTGCTCATCAGCCATTGGACATAAACATTACACAACAAGATGGAAATATCACATTCAGCAATGAGTGGTTTGGAAGGAATCAGTGGCTAAGAAAGCAATCAATAGTCTGCTATTCAGTGGAGCGGGTGTGAGGTCCAAGTCTGGGTTTAAGGGTCTCTTTTCCCATCTTAAAAGGATAAACATTCAATACCATGGGCCAGAAAAGGTTGAATACATTGGCCGTGCTGTCAATCCAGTATGACTTCTGGTGCCTTCAAAACAACTGGAAACTCGGAACAGAGAAATCTCAGACTTCCATGAGTTCAAGACAACTGGGAACTCGGAACAGGGAAATCTCAGACTTCCATGAGTTCAAGACAACTGGGAACTCGGAACAGGGAAATCTCAGACTTCCATGAGTTCAAGACAACTGGGAACTCGGAACAGGGAAATCTCAGACTTCCATGAGTTCAAGACAACTGGGAACTCGGAACAGGGAAATCTCAGACTTCCATGAGTTCAAGACAACTGGGAACTCGGAACAGGGAAATCTCAGACTTCCATGAGTTCAAGACAACTGGGAACTCGGAACAGGGAAATCTCAGACTTCCATGAGAATTAAATGACAAAGTTTGATGACAAAATTTGCCCACAATGACCACTGCACTACCTTCCTGTTCAAGTGAGCACAGCACAACAAGGTGAGCCCAAAAATGTATTGTATGCTGCTGCATAAATGATGTAATATTCCAGGGAGATATGTATACTGTAGCTAAGAACGTCATACTAACTGTATGTTGTTTAATATGCTGTTAGTAGCCCATGTGCCTCACCTTAATAAACTGGTCTATTTTCCCCCTCTTAATTTCACCTACTGCTGTTCTGACTTGGTGGTGCACGTGTAGCGTATAACCTGTTTTAGAGAAATGGAATCATAGAAAAGTGTAAGAGCTTTCATTGTCTCCTTACATGCAACCTTTATTTATCCTATGGTTCTGACTTGGTGTACAGGGAGAACTCTGTAAGAACGGCCTATGTTCTGAATTATGTTGCAGTACATTTCAAAAGTGCTGAACAAATAGTTATTTTGACTATGTCTGTCCTAGCTTGATCAATCGAAATGATGCATTGCCTCTTATCCACTAGTCGTCCCGCTATGCCATATAAGTATTGTTTTTTTTAAAGGTAGCAAATAAGGCTGTATGAACTGTTTCGCTGCCAGACATGGCTCACAACCAGAACCAAAGTTACTCAAATTATCTTATTGTCACGACTTCTGCCGAAGTCGTTGCCTCTCCTTGTTCGGGCGGTGCTCGGCGGTCGACGTCACCGGTCTTCTAGCCATCATTCATCCATTTTTCATTTTCCATTGGTTTTGTCTTGTCTTCCTACACAGCTGGTTTCAATCCCATTCATTACCTGTTGTGTATTTATTTATTATTTTTTTATGCACTACCTCACTGCTTTAGAACACGGCTACATTTGTGTTCCAATGTGAATTCTTTAAAAGATGGATCTAAGGTCTAAGACTGTGAACGATGTATACAATTTTCAAATATTGGGACATAAGACCGAAAAGAGACAGCGGGTCATAAATGTCCCTGAATGAATGTCAATATGGGAAGCAGCGGGATGAATGTCCATAGAGGGTCTACAGACCTGTAGCCATCAAGGTAACCTGCCTAAATGAATACCGACCTGTAGCACTCACGTCTGTAGCCATCAAGTGCTTTGAAAGGCTGGTCATGGCTTACATCAACACCATTATCCCAGAAACCCTAGACCCACTTCAATTTGCGTACCGCCCTAACAGATCCACTGATGATGCAATCTCTTTTGCACTCCAAGGACCCTGGGACTAAACACCTCCCTCTGCAACTGGATCCTGGACTTCCTGGCGGGCTGCCCCCAAATGGTAAGGGTAGGTAACAACACATCCACCACGCTGATCCTCAATACAGGGGCCCCTCAGGGGTACGTGCCTAGTCCGCTCCTGTACTCCCTGTTCACTCATGACTGCACGGCCAGGCACGACTCCAACACCCTCATAATGTTTGCCGATGACCCAACAGTGTCAGCCTGATCACCAACAATGACAAAGACAGCCTATAGGGAGGAGGTCAGAGTCCTGGCTATATGGTGCCAGGACAGCAAACTCTCCCTCAACGTGATCAAGACAAAGGAGATGATTGTGTACTACAGGAAAAGGAGGGCCGAGTACGTCCACATTCTCTCCAATGAGCGGCGACCCTAGCCGCCGACCTCGGACTGGGGACCCTCGCCACGGGTCTCGAATGGAAGGGAGATTCCGGCAGCGCAAGGACAGGTGGGAGACTCCGGCAGCTCCGGAGTGAAGGGCGATTCTGGCATCGCCTGGCTGACTGACGGCTCTGGCAGCTCCTGGCTGGCTGGCTGACGGCTCTGGCGGCTCCTGGCTGACTGCTCTGGCGGCTCCTGGCTGTCTGACGGCTCTGGCGGCACTTTGCTAACTGACCGCTCTGGTGGCTCCTGGCTGACTGACGGCTCTGGCGGCTCCTGGCTGACTGACAGCTCTGGCAGCTCCTGGCTGACAGACGGCTCCGGCGGATCCTGGCTGACTGACGGCTCTGGCGACTCCTGGCTGGCGGGCGGTTCTGGCGGTTCAGGACAGACTGGCGGCTCTGGCGGCTCAGGACAGACTGGCGGCTCTGGCGGCTCAGGACAGACTGGCGGCTCTGGCTGGCTCAGGACAGACTGGCGGCTCTGGCGGGCTCAGGACAGACTGGCGGCTCTGGCGGGCTCAGGACAGACTGGCGGCTCTGGCGGCTCAGGACAGACTGGTGGCTCTGGCGGCTTAGGACAGACGGGAGGCTCTGGCGGCTCAGGACAGACGGGAGACTCTGGCGGCTCAGGACAGACGGGAGACTCTGGCAGCGCTGGAGAGGAGGAAGGCTCTAGCAGTGCTGGACAGGCGGGAGCACCTGTAGGGAGAAGGCGGAGAGACAGCCTGGTGCGGGGGGCTGCCACTGGAGGGCTGGTACGTGGAGGTGGCACTGGACAGACCGGACCCGTGAAGGCGCACTGGAGCTCTTGAGCACACAGCCTGCCCAACCTTACCTGGCTGAATGCTCCCCGTAGCCAGGCCAGTGCGGCGAGGTGGAATAGCCCGCACTGGGCTGTGCTGCCGAACCGGGCGTAAGGCTGGTGCCATGTACGCCGTCCCGAGGAGATGCACTGAAGACCAGACGCGCTGAGCCGGCTTCATGGCACCTGAATCGATGCCCACTCTAGCCCGGCCGATAAGAGGTGCTGCACTGTACCGCACCGGGCTATGCACGCGCACCGGGAACACCGTGCGCTCCACCGCATAACACGGTGCCTGCCCGGTCCCTCTCTCTCTCTGGTAAGCACAGGAAGTTGGCGCAGGTCTCCTACCTGGCTTCGCCACACTCCCCGTGTGCCTCCACCCAATACATTTTTGGGGCTGCCTCTCGGGCTTCCAGCCGCGCTGCCGTGCTGCCTCCTCATACCGGCGCCTCTCTGCCTTCGTTGCCTCTAGCTCTGCTTTGGGGCGGCAATATTCCCCTAGGCTGTGCCCAGGGTCCTTTGCCGTCCAGAATCTCCTCCCATGTCCAGCAGTCTTGTGTTTTTAGCCGCTGCTGCTGCTACCCGTTACCACGCTGCTTGGTCCTCTTGTGGTGGGTGTTTCTGTAACGATCGTCTTCGGGGGGAAAGAGAGGAGGACCAAAATGCAGCGTCGTAAGTGTTCAGAATTTTAATTAAAGAAATCATTGAACACTGAATCAATACAAAAATAACAAACTGAACGAACGAAACGAAACAGTCCTGTCTTGTGACATACACACGTAACACAAAGACAGAAAATAAACACCCACAAAACCCAGGTGGAAAAAGGCTACCTAAGTATGATTCTCAATCAGAGACAACTAACGACACCTGCCTCTGATTGAGAACCATACCAGGCCGTACACAAAAACCAACATAGAAAAACACACATAGACTGCCCACCCCAACTCACGCCCTGACCATACAAAAACAAAGACAAAACAAAGGAACTATGTTCAGAACGTGACACTACTAGACATTTATTCAAATGTATTACAAATCAAGGTCAAATCGGGGAATGTATGTGCATTTTAATTGTTTTATCTTTGTTTTATGAGCTTATTTTAACACGTATCTATTTTCACTCTATATTATATATGTAATAGTAATTAACCCTTAGGATGGGAGGGGGGGACACTTATAGTTGCAATATAAGTAGTTGGGCTTCCATAAGTTATGATGATTAGTATTCTATTAGCCATTTATTCAGTAATCATTCTTCTTTAACAAATACATGTGTTTGATCATTCACAACTTGGATGTTGCTGGGCCCAGCACAGGCAGTCTTCTGGTCCAAGTGCTGTGGGAAAGGATGCTAGGCTCAGCAGAGACATTTCAGAGGTGAGGGCAGTGGAGGTATGAAGAAAACACAGATGTACTGCAAGTTACTTAACATGTTGGCTATGCGGACGGACGGACGGACGGACTGACGCACGGACGGACAGAGGAGTACAAGGATGAGAAACGCTGTACTATAGTTGCCTGTGTTATGTATCCGTACTATGTATTGTTGTCTCTGCCTTCTTGCTGTTTGTGCTGTTGTCTGTGGCCAACAATGTTTGTACCCTGTTTTCTGCTGCTACCATGTTGTTGTCATGTTGTGTTGCTACCATGTTGTTGTCATGTGTTGCTTCCATGCCGTGTTGTTGTCTTAGGTCTTTCTCTGTGTAAAGTTGTGGTGTCTCTCTTGTCGTGATGTGTGTTTTGTCCTATAATTTGTATTTTTAATCCCAGGCCCCCCGTCATCGCAGGAGGCCTTTTGCCTTTTGGTATACCTTCATTGTGAATAAGAATTTCTGACTTTCCTATTTAAATAAAGGTTAAATATAATTTTTTGTCTTTTATAAAAAAATACTGCCTGTGTATGCTATAGTGTGCGTGGTGTTGGAGCCTAGTGTGTAAATCAAAATCCCCTCATTGACCCTTCATAATGGCACAGACGAGGAATTGATTCCAAAAATGTCACGTGATATTTCCAGAACGAGATTATTTGTCAAAGACTCCAAAAACTCGATGCCTCTCTGTTTACAAGTGAAATATGTCGTTGTAACCCAGTTGTTACCCAGTAGCCCCATACATGGCTATGGAACGGGCGATGAGGGAATAGAACTGCTGTTGGGATAGTGTGAAACATTGCGGAAGTCTTTTTTTATAGGGAACAACGCTCTCACTTCCTGTACAGTTGGTTTTTTAGGACTACTAAACACAAAACATCGCTGTTGGCTACTGAGGTGTGTGTTGCCATTTAACACAGATTGGTTACATTGTATCGCTTGAATCGTGGATTTAAGGACGCGATCTGATTCGAACTGGAATCTTCTCACCGGAAAGAAGAAGACGTGAAAGTTTGTAGCCGTGAGCGGTTTTGTGGGGCTGGTTCGAGTTAACATGCACATGGTGTGTGGGATGTCGCTGTATCGTCATTAGAACGACTACAAAGAGAAAAGGGGAACTCATCACAGTAGTGTATTCTCGCCAGACTAAAAACACGTCACACACACACACACAGTTAAGGCTTGCTACTCTACTGAGCACTTCAGGATGGAACCACTTCGAAAACTTTGTATATCTTTGGCTTTGATCCTGCCTTGTTTACAATGGACAACTTGTTTCAATCTGGACATTGACAAACCCTATGTATTCTCTGGTCCTGAAGGAAGTTATTTTGGATTTTCTGTGGATTTCTTCCAGCCAGATGCCAAGCAGTAAGACTGAGTTCTATATAATAATGTTTGGGATGTCAGGTTTTTTAGAACTAAATATTTTCCACTTGTATTTAGTTAATTGAATGACATAGCATAATTCTATTTGAAATACAGTACATAGTGTTGTATGTATGTTCCATATAATATGCATGTGGACACCAGTTCAAATGAGTGGTTTAGGGTATCTCAGGCACACCGGTTCAAATGAGTGGTTTAGGGTATCTCAGGCACACCGGTTCAAATGAGTGGTTTAGGGTATCTCAGGCACACCGGTTCAAATGAGTGGTTTAGGGTATCTCAGGCACACCGGTTCAAATGAGTGGTTTAGGGTATCTCAGGCACACCGGTTCAAATGAGTGGTTTAGGGTATCTCAGGCACACCGGTTCAAATGAGTGGTTTAGGGTATCTCAGGCACACCGGTTCAAATGAGTGGTTTAGGGTATCTCAGGCACACCGGTTCAAATGAGTGGTTTAGGGTATCTCAGGCACACCGGTTCAAATGAGTGGTTTAGGGTATCTCAGGCACACCGGTTCAAATGAGTGGTTTAGGGTATCTCAGGCACACCGGTTCAAATGAGTGGTTTAGGGTATCTCAGGCACACCGGTTCAAATGAGTGGTTTAGGGTATCTCAGGCACACCGGTTCAAATGAGTGGTTTAGGGTATCTCAGGCACACCGGTTCAAATGAGTGGTTTAGGGTATCTCAGGCACACCGGTTCAAATGAGTGGTTTAGGGTATCTCAGGCACACCGGTTGCTGACAGGTGTATTGTAATAATGATTGGTGCTAAATCCGGAGAGATTTCGGACAATGTTGAAAAAGCAAAGCCCGTTGGTACCTAAATCCGCCTAGCCGCTAGAAGGACCTTGTCAAAACGGTTGTCTGGTATCACCCTTCTGAGCGGTCGGCTGTGAATTCCCTCACATGCTATATAGACGATGGGAGGCCTGGAGCTGTGGTCATTAACTCTGTTAGAAGGACAACGTCAAAACGGTTGTCTGGTATCACCCTTCTGAGCGGTCGGCTGGGAATTCCCTCACATGCTATATAGACGATGGGAGGTCTGGAGCTGTGGTCATTAACTCTGTTAGAAGGACAACGTCAAAACGGTTGTCTGGTATCACCCTTCTGAGCGGTCGGCTGGGAATTCCCTCACATGCTATATAGACGATGGGAGGTCTGGAGCTGTGGTCATTAACTCTGTTAGAAGGACAATGTCAAAACGGTTGGCTGGTATGCCCCTCACCCGTCTGAGCGGTCGGCTGGGAATTCCCTCATCTGCTATATACTTATAACTGATTGGTCTGGTTCTGTCCTGTATAGTGCTGTCCTGTTACAGCATGATGTTGAGGCCCCATCACTATACTCTTGACAGTCACCACCACACACATACAGACACATCTGTTTCCATTTCAGGATGTTTATATCATTTTGGGGGGGTAAATCTGAAGGACTTGGAATCATATTGTTGTGGTTATTTTAATTCACGCACGACATTCAGACATTTAGTGTTACTATCGGCAATAAAGTAGTCAAAAAAACGTGCAGTCTTCCCAGCCTTTTATTGGGTCAGTGCACTGTCCAGATGCACATTTCCAAGAACTTTGATTTGGTTGGGAATGGCAGGGCTATGATTGGTGAGGGATAACTTAGGTAGCCTGAGCAACCAAACTAACAGGACTTAAGGGAAACTGAAGGGACTGTGAAAGAAAGAGATGGAGAGGAGCAGGGGACAGACTTTTTGCATGCATACAATCGAGCACATAGCCATGCAATCTCCATAGACAAACATTGGCAGTAGAATGGCCCTGCAGTACCCTGAGGTACTGAAGATCTCAGTGACTTTCAACATGGCACCGTAATAGGATGTCACCTTTCCAACAAGTCAGTTCGTAAAATTTCTGCCCTGCTAAAGCTATATTTGTCCCAGTCAACTGTAAGTGCGAAGTGGAAATGTCTAGGAGCAACAATGGCTCAGCCGCAAAGTGGTAGGCCACACAACGTCACAGAACGGGGCCAGTCGAGTGCCCATAGCACGCTAAAAATTGTCTGCCCTGGGAGCAACACTCACTACTGAGTTCCAAACTGCCCTGGGAGCAACACTCACTACCGAGTTCCAAACTGCCCTGGAAGCAACACTCACTACCGAGTTCCAAACTGCCTCTGGAAGCAACACTCACTACTGAGTTCCAAACTGCCTCTGGAAGCAACACTCACTACAGAGTTCCAAACTGCCTCGGAAGCAACACTCACTATTGAGTTCCAAACTGCCTCGGAAGCAACACTCACTACCGAGTTCCAAACTGCCTCTGGAAGCAACACTCACTACTGAGTTCCAAACTGCCTCTGGGAGCAACACTCACTACTGAGTTCCAAACTGCCTCGGAAGCAACACTCACTACTGAGTTCCAAACTGCCTCTGGAAGCAACACTCACTACTGAGTTCCAAACTGCCTCGGAAGCAACAGTCACTACTGAGTTCCAAACTGCCTCTGGAAGCAACACTCACTACTGAGTTCCAAACTGCCTCTGGAAGCAACACTCACTACTGAGTTCCAAACTGCCTCTGGAAGCAACACTCACTACAGAGTTCCAAACTGCCCTGGAAGCAACACTCACTACAGAGTTCCAAACTGCCTCTGGAAGCAACGTTGGCATAAGAACAGATCGTCCGGAGCTTCATGAAATGGGGTTCTATGGCCGAGCAGCCACACACAATTATAACATCACCATGCGTAATGCCAAGCTTCGGCTGGAGTGTTGTAAAGCTCACCGCCATTGGACAGTGGAATTGTTCTCTGGAGCCCCACAAACAAATCTGGATTTGTCGGATGCCAGGAGAA
The DNA here is from genome assembly GCF_002021735.2 of Oncorhynchus kisutch. Classification (NCBI taxonomy): domain Eukaryota; kingdom Metazoa; phylum Chordata; class Actinopteri; order Salmoniformes; family Salmonidae; genus Oncorhynchus; species Oncorhynchus kisutch. Next base: position 47,066,595 of record NC_034199.2, read on the forward strand.
TGCTACCTGCCCGACTGCATATTGGCTACTGTAAAGTTTGGTGGAGGAGGAATAATGGTTGTTTTTCATGGTTCGGGCCCCTTAGTTCCAGTGAAGGTAAATCTTACTGCTAACAAAGATATTCTAGACGATTCTGTGCTTCCAAATTTGTGTCACCAGTTTGGGGAAGGCTCTTTCCTGTTTCAGCATGACAATACCGCTGTGCACAAAGCGAGGTACATACAGAAATCTGTGCCTGCACAGAGCCCTGACCTCAACCCCATCAAACAAATTGGGGATGAATTGAAATGCCGACTGCGAGCCAAGCCTAATCGCCCAACATCAGTGCCTGACCTTACATTTAGCCACAAGAGCATTAGTAAGCAATTCCCCGCAGCAATGTTCCAATATCTAGTGTAAAGCCTTCCCAGAAGAGTGGAGGCTGTTATAGCAGCAATGTTCCAACATCTAGTGGAAAGCCTTCCCAGAAGAGTGGAGGCTGTTATAGCAGCAATGTTCCAACATCTAGTGGAAAGCCTTCCCAGAAGAGTGGAGGCTGTTATAGCAGCAATGTTCCAATATCTAGTGGAAAGCCTTCCCAGAAGAGTGAAGGCTGTTATAGCAGCAATGTTCCAACATCTAGTGGAAAGCCTTCCCAGAAGAGCTGTTATAAGCAGCAAAGGGGGGACCAACTCCATTTTAATGCCCATGATTTTTTTGGAATGAGAAGTTCGACAAGTAGGTGTCCACATACTTTTGGTCATGTAGAGTATCTATTCTATTCATCATGTGACAGTCTTGTTGTGAACCTAGTAGGCTACATTAGAAGAGGACATCAGGTGGTGCATGTTTTCTTGTATTTACACTAAACACATTTCTCTTCTTCAGGTCAAACATTCTTATAGGAGCTCCCAAAGCCAACACCTCCTCAGCTTCTACAGTGGTGGAGCGAGGGGCAGTCTATACCTGCCCATGGCAGAAGAGTAGTGACTGTACCCAAGTACAGTTTGACAATACTGGTGAGTACAGAAGGTCTGTTACTTTAGTATCCCGTTCATCGATTTCTGACATGGTCTGGTATCTATATCTGAGTTGTATCAAACTGGGAGGGAACACTATGAATTGATATCCAAAGTGAAGATCAATAGACTCAGTCAAGGGTCATATCCATCAATGTGGGATTCGGACATATCATCAAATCTATGTCAGTCATATATGTGTCCTTCCATATGAGTTCAGTGAGCACAGGCAAATGTTCTCTCATGTTAGGACTCATCCAGGAATGTGCCTATATTGGAGATGTGCCGACATGCTGAGTGTTAAGTTTGAGCGAGACAGAGAGACAGAGACAGAGAGACATAGGGGGGAGGGGTCATAGACAGAAAGAGTCCCATCACCTTTAAAGGACTGTCTGCTCTGCAGAATAACAGGGGACATTAGTCATTTCCCTAGTTGAATCATCCATTACAGACAGATATATGTGGCAAGGCATTTAGTAATATCTACACTATGGCACTTCCCTGCATTTTATGAGTTTGACCCAGCACAAACTAATAAAAACACACAAGGCAAAACCAAGCCCCATCAATGACAAACGCTCATTCAGACAGCCACTGTAATTAAGCTATTTTGGGGGACATTTGGCTATATTGCAGTTTATTCTGTCCCAGATCTCATTGACATTCTGTGTCTGTAAGAGCTCAGAGGTAGGCAGCCCAAAGTTAGACTAAGGGCTCGTTCAAAATGGCACCCTATTCCCTATATAGTGCATCAAAGGGCTCTGGTCAAACTAAGTGCACTATGTAGGGAATAGGGAACCATTTAGGATGCACAGTAAGGCGGTACAATGAGCCAAAGATCATCTCTGGAACCCAACCACAACCATTTGAATGACCTCCCTCCCCATCCAAACCAATGACCCATCTCTTTCTGGGCTCCAAGTCCCCATCCAAACCAATGACCTCCCTCCCCATCCAAACCAATGACCTCCCTCCCCATCCAAACCAATGACCTCCCTCCCTCCCCATCCAAACCAATGACCTCCCTCCCTCCCCATCCAAACCAATGACCTCCCTCCCTCCCCATCCAAACCAATGACCTCCCTCCCTCCCCATCCAAACCAATGACCTCCCTCCCTCCCCATCCAAACCAATGACCTCCCTCCCTCCCCATCCAAACCAATGACCTCCCTCCCTCCCCATCCAAACCAATGACCTCCCTCCCTCCCCATCCAAACCAATGACCTCCCTCCCTCCCCACCCAAACCAATGACCTCCCTCCCTCCCCATCCAAACCAATGACCTCCCTCCCTCCCCATCCAAACCAATGACCTCCCTCCCTCCCCATCCAAACCAATGACCTCCCTCCCTCCCCATCCAAACCAATGACCTCCCTCCCTCCCCATCCAAACCAATGACCTCCCTCCCTCCCCATCCAAACCAATGACCTCCCTCCCTCCCCATCCAAACCAATGACCTCCCTCCCTCCCCATCCAAACCAATGACCTCCCTCCCTCCCCATCCAAACCAATGACCTCCCTCCCTCCCCATCCAAACCAATGACCTCCCTCCCTCCTCATCCAAACCAATGACCTCCCTCCCTCCCCATCCAAACCAATGACCTCTATCTCTACCTCCTGTACTATTTACACCGTTCTCTATCAATACAAGTTAATTTGGTTCATCAGAAAGAAGTTACATTTGGTTAATCAATACAAGTTAATTTGGTTCATCAGTAAGAAGTTACATTTGGTTAATCAATACAAGTTAATTTGGTTAATCAATACAGGTTAATTTGGTTCATCAGTAAGAAGTTACATTTGGTTAATCAATACAAGTTAATTTGGTTAATCAATACAAGTTAATTTGGTTAATCAATACAAGTTAATTTGGTTAATCAATACAAGTTAATTTGGTTCATCACTAAGAAGTTACATTTGGTTAATCAATGGAACTTACATTGGTTTGTTTATTAATAGGCAACTGCAGAACAACATATTTTTCCTCATATAGACTGACAACTGAATAATTGAGTTCCAGGAGCCAAATGAGTATTAAAGTCTGACCCACACTAGTCTGTTGGGGAGTCTGAACCACACTAGTCTGTTGGGGAAGTCTGAACCACACTAGTCTGTTGGGGAAGTCTGAACCACACTAGTCTGTTGGGGAAGTCTGAACCACACTAGTCTGTTGGGGAAGTCTGAACCACACTAGTCTGTTGGGGAAGTCTGAACCACACTAGTCTGTTGGGGAAGTCTGAACCACACTAGTCTGTTGGGGAAGTCTGAACCACACTAGTCTGTTGGGGAAGTCTGAACCACACTAGTCTGTTGGGGGAGTCTGAACCACACTAGTCTGTTGGGGGAGTCTGAACCACACTAGTCTGTTGGGGGAGTCTGAACCACACTAGTCTGTTGGGGGAGTCTGAACCACACTAGTCTGTTGGGGGAGTCTGAACCACACTAGTCTGTTGGGGGAGTCTGAACCACACTAGTCTGTTGGGGGAGTCTGAACCACACTAGTCTGTACCACACTAGTCTGTTGGGGGAGTCTGAACCACACTAGTCTGTACCACACTAGTCTGTTGGGGGAGTCTGTACCACACTAGTCTGTTGGGGGAGTCTGAACCACACTAGTCTGTTGGGGGAGTCTGAACCACACTAGTCTGTTGGGGAGTCTGAACCACACTAGTCTGTTGGGGGAGTCTGAACCACACTAGTCTGTTGGGGGAGTCTGAACCACACTAGTCTGTTGGGGGAGTCTGTACCACACTAGTCTGTTGGGGGAGTCTGTACCACACTAGTCTGTTGGGGGAGTCTGAACCACACTAGTCTGTTGGGGGAGTCTGAACCACACTAGTCTGTTGGGGGAGTCTGAACCACACTAGTCTGTTGGGGGAGTCTGAACCACACTAGTCTGTTGGGGGAGTCTGAACCACACTAGTCTGTTGGGGGAGTCTGAACCACACTAGTCTGTTGGGGGAGTCTGTACCACACTAGTCTGTTGGGGAAGTCTGAACCACACTAGTCTGTACCACACTAGTCTGTTGGGGGAGTCTGTACCACACTAGTCTGTTGGGGGAGTCTGAACCACACTAGTCTGTTGGGGGAGTCTGAACCACACTAGTCTGTTGGGGGAGTCTGAACCACACTAGTCTGTTGGGGGAGTCTGAACCACACTAGTCTGTACCACACTAGTCTGTTGGGGGAGTCTGAACCACACTAGTCTGTACCACACTAGTCTGTTGGGGGAGTCTGTACCACACTAGTCTGTTGGGGGAGTCTGAACCACACTAGTCTGTTGGGGGAGTCTGAACCACACTAGTCTGTTGGGGAGTCTAAACCACACTAGTCTGTTGGGGGAGTCTGAACCACACTAGTCTGTTGGGGGAGTCTGAACCACACTAGTCTGTTGGGGGAGTCTGTACCACACTAGTCTGTTGGGGGAGTCTGTACCACACTAGTCTGTTGGGGGAGTCTGAACCACACTAGTCTGTTGGGGGAGTCTGAACCACACTAGTCTGTTGGGGGAGTCTGAACCACACTAGTCTGTTGGGGGAGTCTGAACCACACTAGTCTGTTGGGGGAGTCTGAACCACACTAGTCTGTTGGGGGAGTCTGAACCACACTAGTCTGTTGGGGGAGTCTGAACCACACTAGTCTGTTGGGGGAGTCTGTACCACACTAGTCTGTTGGGGAAGTCTGAACCACACTAGTCTGTACCACACTAGTCTGTTGGGGGAGTCTGTACCACACTAGTCTGTTGGGGGAGTCTGTACCACACTAGTCTGTTGGGGGAGTCTGTACCACACTAGTCTGTTGGGGGAGTCTGTACCACACTAGTCTGTTGGGGAAGTCTGAACCACACTAGTCTGTGTGACATGGAAACAGGTTCAAAGCTACATGCAAATATATTTCCATGTAATGTTTTCCCCCCCCATATTATTCCTACCGTTGCTGCCATTTCTGATGGTTTGCCAGTCAGTGCGACCTAGTGACCTGGCCTCGTAATTATACGGTAAGTGACGACATGGCCACAATTGGTGCCTTGTGTTGGCAGATCTGTTTCTGCAGACTGTGAGGGGAGACTGACTCAGTCAGTGGTCTAGGTGAGTGTTTCTGCAGACTGTGAGGGGAGGCTGCCTCAGTCAGTGGTCTAGATTAGCGTTTTTGTCCGGGCAGCCTAGGGCCAGGGGGAAATTACTGTAATTAGTTAGTGTGTGCTCAAGGGGGTTTTCTCCCACATGGCCATTACCGAGCTAGCTGTCTTACCACGTGGTCTGGAAGTCTTCCTCTGGCTCTCTGTTATTTCTTGAACTGTCCCAGTCAGTCCTTGTTTTCCCAGCTCTGTCAGTCTACTCATGGTGGACAGGCAAACCTAAAAAAAAAACTGAACAAGGAAAGTCTAAACAACTTGAGAGCCGTCTCTAATTACAGCTGCATACCCACCATACATCCCACTGCTGGCTTTTCTCTGAGGCTAATCAGGGTTGGTCCTGGTCAGTCCCTGGATGGGAGACCAGATGCTGCTGGAAGTGGTGTTGGAGGGCCAATAGGATGCACTCTTTCCTCTGAGGCTAAGCAGGGTTGGTCCTGGTTGGTCCCTGGATGGGAGACCAGATTCTGCTGGAAGTGGTGTTGGAGGGCCAATAGGATGCACTCTTTCCTCTGAGGCTAAGCAGGGTTGGTCCTGGTTGGTCCCTGGATGGGAGACCAGATTCTGCTGGAAGTGGTGTTGGAGGGCCAATAGGAGGCACTCTTGCCTCTGGTCTAAAAAAAATATCCCAATACCCCAGGGCGGGGATTGGGAACATTGCCCTGTGTAGGGTGCTGTCTTTAGATGGGACGTTAAACAGGTATCCTGACTCTCTGTGGTCACTAAAGATCCCAAGGTACTTATTGTAAGAGTAGGGGTGTTCCCCAGTGTCCTGGCTAAATTCCCAAGCTGTCCCTCAAACCATCACGGTCACCTAATAATCCCCAGTTTACAATTGGCTCATTCATCCCCCTCCTCTCCCCTGTAACTATTCCCCAGGTCGTTGCTGTAAATGAGAATATGTTCTCAGTCATTTTACCTGGTAAAATAAGGGTTCGATAAAATAAAAATAAATGACTCCCAATGATTTAGACAGACTAAACTGACAGATTTACAGCAGACTAGAGTCTCATAATAACTATATTTGTAGATGGCCCATGGGTGGATGTGATGTTTGACCAGGTGTAGTCAGAGTTGTAGAAGGGGTGGGGATGTTGGGACTGTTGTGTAGAAGAGGTGTGGGGGTGTTGGGACTGTTGTGTGAGTCAAGGTTAAGGAGGAGCTGGGTTGTTGTTCTTAAGACTGTTGCTTTAGTACATAACATCGAGGAGTTTTGATTTAGGCCAGGAGGGTTAGTTGTTCCTGTGTGTTTTGTTATTGGGCTAGCCAGGGGGGTTAGTTGTTCCTATGTGTTTTGTTATAGGGTTAGCCAGGAGGGTTAGTTGTTCCTATGTGTTTTGTTATTGGGCTAGCCAGGGGGGTTAGTTGTTCCTATGTGTTTTGTTATAGGGTTAGCCAGGAGGGTTAGTTGTTCCTATGTGTTTTGTTATAGGGTTAGCCAGGAGGGTTAGTTGTTCCTATGTGTTTTGTTATAGGGTTAGCCAGGAGGGTTAGTTGTTCCTATGTGTTTTGTTATAGGGTTAGCCAGGAGGGTTAGTTGTTCCTATGTGTTTTGTTATTGGGCTAGCCAGGAGGGTTAGTTGTTCCTATGTGTTTTGTTATTGGGTTAGCCAGGGGGGTTAGTTGTTGTTCCTAAGACTGTTTTTCTACTCAGGGTTACACAAGAACAGAGCTTTGTGGTTGGCTAGATGGTATGCTCTGAAGGTTAGTATCCTCCCGAATATGTCAGAATGCAACTGTCTCTCATTCTGTCTGCACATACCTTCACACAATGCATTTGGTTCCAATGTAGTATAACAATGAATACCACATTCCATTCTCTGAAGTTATTTGAAATTAAAAGTTTAACTGAATCAGTAGGCGTAATCATTCCCTGTACAATCACCAAGTAATTTAAACCTGCGTGCCACTATGGAATGGACTTTATTTCTAGTATCATGAAACAATATCTACGTTATAAAGACTGATTATCATGAAACAATGTCTAATTTATAAAGACTGTGATTATCATGAAACAATATCTACATTTAAAAGACTGTGATTATCATGAAACAATGTCTATAGCATTTTAAAGACTGTGATTATCATGAAACAATGTCTAATTTATAAAGACTGTGATTATCATGAAACAATGTCTAATTTATAAAGACTGATTATCATGAAACAATATCTACATTTAAAAGACTGTGATTATCATGAAACAATGTCTATAGCATTTTAAAGACTGTGATTATCATGAAACAATATCTAATTTATAAAGACTGTGATTATCATGAAACAATGTCTATAGCATTTTAAAGACTGTGATTATCATGAAACAATATCTAATTTATAAAGACTGTGATTATCATGAAACAATGTCTATAGCATTTTAAAGACTGTGATTATCATGAAACAATATCTAATTTATAAAGACTGTGATTATCATGAAACAATATCTACGTTTTAAAGACTGTGATTATCATGAAACAATGTCTAATTTATAAAGACTGATTATCATGAAACAATGTCTTCATAGGCTCCTTCACCATATTATTGTCCTTCACTGTTTAGGCTTATAAACTAACTATAATCTCTGCACTCTCAGCCTAATCTGGTCTACTTGATTTGGTGTTCAGTTCCCATTTTAGTAATAATCTGTGATGTGAGACTATGGAAGGTTCAGCTTGTTGCAACAACCAGGTGTTTTCTTCTCTTCTTGGTGTCTCAGCACGTTCCTAGGTCTGAGGTCACCCTCCACATCATTAGCCCTGTAGGCACCAGGCAGGAAACCACTCCAACTCTGCCTGAACAAGCACCATTGGTATTTCGTTACCAGCAAATGTGCAACATTGCAGCTGACAGAATATTTCAACAGGCTTTTACATTGGTTTGTCATATCAGGTGATATGTGTTTTGCGATAAAGATGAATCATTTCCACATCAACATATTAAGACCAACGTTATAGACATGTTAACCATCGTCTCGCTTGCCTCGCCCATGTAGAGACGGCAGATGTTTCACAGTATGATGATGCGTTTTGCAGCATATAATGAATGCATCATATTGTGAAATTTGGAGAAAAAAAAGAAAAAAAACTGGGATGTTTTTTAATCAGATCCTCTTTGTGAACAACAGTAAAAACAAAACAAAAATCCTCAGAGAATCTAAAATACACAAGAATGTCATAACCTAACATAACCCCGCCCATCTGATTTAGAGAACCTAACATAACCCCGCCCATCTGATTTAGAGAACCTAACATAACCCCGCCCATCTGATTTAGAGTCATTCAGATGGCATAAGAACATGAAATAAGCCAAGGCAAAAATGTGTTGAATTGCAGAAGATTTGTTTTAAAAAGAGCTAAATGTTGTCTCTGCGGCCAAGAAGATTATCTCTAAAATGTTCAGTCGGATACCATGGCGTTGGCCACGCACCACCACCACGCACTCGCCGTGACCTTAAGGAGTCGTCATGCTTCGGCTAGGAGAACTAAACACAGACACGCGTAGGAGAATAACATAGTGTACACAGAGAGACACTTGACTAGCAAGGAAATTCACGTATTTCCCTTCTAGATATGCATTTACCTAGCAAGACATCTATAATAGGCAAGATACGGAGGATGGATATAAGGGCATACGGTCTAGAGGGTGCTGGTGGACTGTTTTAAGAGTTATTTTAATTCCAAACTGCTGCAGAAGATTCTAGATGTTTCCACCTCCAGCTGTCCTGCCAGGTACCACAACACCAAGTCCATGTTGTCCTGAGAGATGCAGTTTTCCCCTGACATCAAATCCGGATGCACCCTTATCCAGGTATGTTGATAATACAATGTTGGAATCGGTTGAACTTCTCCTGTTTCTAATTTCCCTTGATACTGCATACACATCTACAGTGCCTTCATAAATTATTCACACCCCTTGACTTTTTACAGCCTGATTTAAATTGAGATTGTGTCACTGATCTACACACAATACCCCATAATGTCAAAGTTACAGTTTTGACATAAATCTACTTGAAAATCTATGGCAAGACCTGAAAATGGTTGTCTAGCAATGATCAATAACCAATTTGACAGAGCTTGAAGCATTTGGAAAATAATAATGGGAAAATGTTGCACAATCCAGGTGTGGAAATCTCTTAGAGACTTACCCAGAAAGACTCACAGCTGGAATCACTCTTAGAGACTTACCCAGTAAGACTCACAGCTGTAATCACTCTTAGAGACTTACCCAGACAGACTCACAGCTGTAATCACTCTTAGAGACTTAACCAGACAGACTCACAGCTGTAATCACTCTTAGAGACTTACCCAGTAAGACTCACAGCTGTAATCACTCTTAGAGACTTACCCAGACAGACTCACAGCTGTAATCACTCTTAGAGACTTACCCAGTAAGACTCACAGCTGTAATCACTCTTAGAGACTTACCCAGAAAGACCTCACAGCTGTAATCACTCTTAGAGACTTACCCAGACAGACTCACAGCTGTAATCACTCTTAGAGACTTACCCAGTAAGACTCACAGCTGTAATCACTCTTAGAGACTTACCCAGACAGACTCACAGCTGTAATCACTCTTAGAGACTTACCCAGTAAGACTCACAGCTGTAATCACTCTTAGAGACTTACCCAGAAAGACCTCACAGCTGTAATCACTCTTAGAGACTTACCCAGACAGACTCACAGCTGTAATCACTCTTAGAGACTTACCCAGACAGACTCACAGCTGTAATCACTCTTAGAGACTTACCCAGAAAGACCTCACAGCTGTAATCACTCTTAGAGACTTACCCAGTAAGACTCACAGCTGTAATCACTCTTAGAGACTTACCCAGTAAGACTCACAGCTGTAATCACTCTTAGAGACTTACCTAGAAAGACTCACAGCTGTAATCGCTGTCAAAGGTGATTCTACAAAGTATTGTCACAGGGGTGTGAATAATTATGTAAATTAGATGTTTCTGTATCTCGTTTTCAATAAATTTGCAAACATGTTTGCACTTTGTCATTATGGGGTATTGTGATGTCATTATGGGGTATTGTGATGTCATTATGGGGTATTGTGATGTCATTATGGGGTAAAAAATTATTTGACTAAAAATAGGTTTATATTTTATATCTGACATATATTAATCTTGTCACCTCTCATTCACAGGAAGCTGGGCGTACTACCGCCACTCTCGTTGTCAGGGAGTCATAGAAAATGCATTGAGCACCATGACTGCAAGGATGAGGATTCTTATTCGGCCAATCGTGTGTACCACTGCTGAAAAGGCTAATGACGTTGTGAAGACCTGTGTGGCCCTCCACAACTACCTGTCCTCCACGGATGAAGTTCATAAACCAAACGCAAGATTACGTGCCTATTCCACTTTTGCTGACACTCCCGTCCCTCCTGGCAGCTACCAACCTGGAGAGTGAAGGAGGGTTTGTGGCAGGGGACAACCATCTCCAAGAGCCAGGGAGACTCTCTCTCGTGCCAGGGTGACACAGCTTGCAAGCAAAACAAGAAATAAGCTCTTCCTCTCCCCCCTGGACATGTGCCATGGCAGGAAGACATGGTTAGGAGAGGACAACTCAGCCCAAGGCCAGCTAATCAGAACAGGCCTTTGTTTTCCACTGCTCACCTTGATGGATGCATACAGTTCTTCTTTGTGTGCACTGTGAACCAAAGTACTTTGTCCTAAAATGTAGATTTTTAATCTTGTTAACAAAATGAAAGTCGATTCTATGATGTCTGTGTGCATTCCACTGCTTGGGGCTAGTGACCAGGCGGTGCTTTGGGCCAGTGGTGCTTGGGGCCAGTGACGAGGCGGTGCTTGGGGCTAGTGACCAGGCGGTGCTTTGGGCCAGTGGTGCTTGGGGCCAGTGACCAGGCGTTGCTTGGGGCCAGTGACCAGGCGGTGCTTGGGGCTAGTGACCAGGCGGTGCTTTGGGCCAGTGGTGCTTGGGGCCAGTGACGAGGCGGTGCTTGGGGCTAGTGACCAGGCGGTGCTTTGGGCCAGTGGTGCTTGGGGCCAGTGACGAGGCGGTGCTTGGGGCTAGTGACCAGGCGGTGCTTTGGGCCAGTGGTGCTTGGGGCCAGTGACGAGGCGGTGCTTGGGGCTAGTGACCAGGCGGTGCTTTGGGCCAGTGGTGCTTGGGGCCAGTGACGAGGCGGTGCTTGGGGCTAGTGAGCTCAATGTTGAGTCTCATAGCAAAGAGTCTGAATACTAAATAAATAAAGTATTTCTGTTTTATTATTTGTTATAAATGAGCAAACTTTTAAAAAGCTGTTTTTTGCTTCATCATTATATTGTGTGTAGATTGAGGATTTCTATTTATTTATTACTTAATACTTTTATAATAAGGCTGTAATGTACATTTTTTTTTGTCTGAGAAAAAAAGCCAAAGGGTCTGAATATTTTCTGAATGCACTGTGTTTCTGCAGTGGCAAGTGGAAACACAACCAACTCTACCACACTAGGGAAAACATTGCCTCATGTATGTCCCTCCTCATTGAGTAACGTGTGTGTCAGAGATTGCATTGGCTAGACAGGGGGGGGGGTATTAACGGGTGTTGGTTGTGAGTCATTTCCTCTTGGGAAAATATAGTTTAATCTCCAGGCTCTGATTTAAAACTCATCGCTGCTGCTCCCTTCAGGAAAACATCAACCAGTCCATTCGGCTGTGGTCTGTCGGTGTCTTGCCTAAACGTCAGACTGTTTCAACTTTTACTGTCACATAGACAAGTACAGTGAAGGTGACAGGGATACTGGAGCGATGGAGGTAGATATGTATAGGGGTAAGGGGACATGGATACTGGAGTGATGTAGGTAGATGTGTATAGGGGTAAGGAGACAGGGATACTGGAGTGATGGAGGTAGATATGTATAGGGGGAAGGTGACTATATACAGGGTCAGTACCATATTAACAATGTACAGGGATACTGGAGTGATGGAGGTAGATATGTATAGGGGGAAGGTGACAGGGATACTGGAGTGATGGAGGTAGATATGTATAGGGGGAAGGAGACAGGGATACTGGAGTGATGGAGGTAGATATGTATAGGGGGAAGGTGACAGGGATACTGGAGTGATGGAGGTAGATATGTATAAGGGGAAGGTGACGGATACTGGAGTAATGGAGGTAGATATGTATAGGGGGAAGGTGACGGATACTGGAGTGATGGAGGTAGATATGTATAAGGGGAAGGTGACGGATACTGGAGTGATGGAGGTAGATATGTATAGGGGGAAGGTGACGGATACTGGAGTGATGGAGGTAGATATGTATAAGGGGAAGGTGACGGATACTGGAGTGATGGAGGTAGATATGTATAGGGGGAAGGTGACGGATACTGGAGTGATGGAGGTAGATATGTATAAGGGTAAGGAGACAGGGATACTGGAGTGATGGAGGTTGATGTGTTTAGGGGGAAGGAGACAGGGATACTGGAGTGATGGAGGTTGATGTGTTTAGGGGGAAGGAGACAGGGATACTGGAGTGATGGAGGTTGATGTGTTTAGGGGTAAGGAGACGGATACTGGAGTGATGGAGGTTGATGTGTTTAGGGGTAAGGAGACTAGACAACAGGATTTAAGTCAGAAACACAGTAGCAGCAGCAGCTTGTATGTGAGTGGGATTGTAGAGTCAGTATACATTTATGTGCATATTGTGTGAGTGATCAGATGGGGTGGAGTGAGTGTTTGTGTGAGTGTGTTGGAGTGACAGTCTGTGTGTGTGTGTAAGGCTCTGTGAGTGTTGGAGTGACAGTCTGTGTGTGTGTGTAAGGCTCTGTGAGTGTTGGAGTGACAGTGTGTGTAAGGCTCTGTGAGTGTGTTGGAGTGACAGTCTGTGTGTGTGTGTGTGTGTGTAAGGGTGTGTGTGTAAGGCTGTGTGTGTGTTGGAGTGACAGTCTGTGTGTGTGTAAGGGCGAGGCGGTGCTTGGGGCAAGTGACCAGGCGGTGCTGGGAGGCAGAGAACAAAACCTGGTGCTTTCATGTAAATATCAGACTGGGAACTATTGATGTTCACTATCTCTTCCTATCTGAAAGGGTAGCCAATGACATAACACCCCAAAAATGTTATAATTATATATATTTTTTACCCCTTCTCCCAAATTCCGTGATATCCAATTTGTAGTTACTGTCTTATCCCATCGCTGCAACTCCTGTACGGATTCGGGAGAGGTCGAAGGTCGAGAGCCATGCGTCTTCCAAAACACGACCCCGCCAAGCCGCACTGCTTTTTCTCACACTGCTCGCTTAACCCGGAAGCCAGCCGCACCAATGTGTCGTAGGAAACACCGTACAACTGCCGACAGAAGTCAGCGTGCCACAAAGAGTCTCTAGAGCGCGATGGGACAAGGAAATCCTGGGCTGACCAAACCCTCCCCTAATCCAGATGGGCCAATTGCACGCCGCCTCATGGGTCTCCTGGTCGTGGCCGGCTGTGCCTCGACACAATCCCGTCTCGGAGCGCTACGGACAATTCCTTCGACCTCATGGCTTGGTTTTTGCTCTGACAAGCACTGTCAACTGTGGGACCTTTTATATAGACAGGTGTGTGTGTTTCCAAATCAATTGAATTTACCATTGGGATTGGGTGGATCCCAATCCAGTTGTAGAAACATCTGAAGGATTATCAATTGTATTTTATTTTTATTTAACCTTTATTTAACCAGGCAAGTCAGTTAAGAACACATTCTTATTTTCAATGACGGCCTGGGAACAGTGGGTTAACTGCCTGTTCAGGGGCAGAACGACAGATTTGTACCTTGTCAGCTCGGGGGTTTGAACTCGCAACCTTCCGGTTACTAGTCCAACGCTCTAACCACTAGGCTACGCTGCCGCCCCATCGTAGCCTAGTGGAAACAGGATGTACATGAGCTCAATGTTGAGTCTCATAGCAAAGAGTCTGAATACTAAATAAATAAAGTATTTCTGTTTTATTATTTGTTATAAATGAGCAAACTTTTAAAAAGCTGTTTTTTGCTTCATCATTATATTGTGTGTAGATTGAGGATTTCTATTTATTTATTACTTAATACTTTTATAATAAGGCTGTAATGTAAAAAATTTTTTGTCTGAGAAAAAAAGCCAAAGGGTCTGAATATTTTCTGAATGCACTGTGTTTCTGCAGTGGCAAGTGGAAACACAACCAACTCTACCACACTAGGGAAAACATTGCCTCATGTATGTCCCTCCTCATTGAGTAACATGTGTGTCAGAGATTGCATTGGCTAGACAGGGGGGGGGTATTAACGGGTGTTGGTTGTGAGTCATTTCCTCTTGGGAAAATATAGTTTAATCTCCAGGCTCTGATTTAAAACTCATCGCTGCTGCTCCCTTCAGGAAAACATCAACCAGTCCATTCGGCTGTGGTCTGTCGGTGTCTTGCCTAAACGTCAGACTGTTTCAACTTTTACTGTCACATAGACAAGTACAGTGAAGGTGACAGGGATACTGGAGCGATGGAGGTAGATATGTATAGGGGTAAGGGGACATGGATACTGGAGTGATGTAGGTAGATGTGTATAGGGGTAAGGAGACAGGGATACTGGAGTGATGGAGGTAGATATGTATAGGGGGAAGGTGACTATATACAGGGTCAGTACCATATTAACAATGTACAGGGATACTGGAGTGATGGAGGTAGATATGTATAGGGGGAAGGTGACAGGGATACTGGAGTGATGGAGGTAGATATGTATAGGGGGAAGGAGACAGGGATACTGGAGTGATGGAGGTAGATATGTATAAGGGGAAGGTGACGGATACTGGAGTAATGGAGGTAGATATGTATAGGGGGAAGGTGACGGATACTGGAGTGATGGAGGTAGATATGTATAAGGGGAAGGTGACGGATACTGGAGTGATGGAGGTAGATATGTATAGGGGGAAGGTGACGGATACTGGAGTGATGGAGGTAGATATGTATAAGGGGAAGGTGACGGATACTGGAGTGATGGAGGTAGATATGTATAGGGGGAAGGTGACGGATACTGGAGTGATGGAGGTAGATATGTATAAGGGTAAGGAGACAGGGATACTGGAGTGATGGAGGTTGATGTGTTTAGGGGGAAGGAGACAGGGATACTGGAGTGATGGAGGTTGATGTGTTTAGGGGGAAGGAGACAGGGATACTGGAGTGATGGAGGTTGATGTGTTTAGGGGGAAGGAGACAGGGATACTGGAGTGATGGAGGTTGATGTGTTTAGGGGTAAGGAGACGGATACTGGAGTGATGGAGGTTGATGTGTTTAGGGGTAAGGAGACTAGACAACAGGATTTAAGTCAGAAACACAGTAGCAGCAGCAGCTTGTATGTGAGTGGGATTGTAGAGTCAGTATACATTTATGTGCATATTGTGTGAGTGATCAGATGGGGTGGAGTGAGTGTTTGTGTGAGTGTGTTGGAGTGACAGTCTGTGTGTGTGTGTAAGGCTCTGTGAGTGTTGGAGTGACAGTGTGTGTAAGGCTCTGTGAGTGTGTTGGAGTGACAGTCTGTGTGTGTGTGTGTGTGTGTAAGGCTCTGTGAGTGTTGGAGTGACAGTGTGTGTAAGGCTCTGTGAGTGTGTTGGAGTGACAGTCTGTGTGTGTGTGTGTGTGTGTAAGGGTGTGTGTGTAAGGCTGTGTGTGTGTTGGAGTGACAGTCTGTGTGTGTGTAAGGCTCTGTGAGTGTGTGTGTGTGTGTAAGGCTCTGTGAGTGTGTGTGTGTGTGTGTGTGTGTGTGTGTGTGTGTGTGTGTGTGTAAGGCTCTGTGAGTGTGTGTGTGTGTGTGTACGGCTCTGTGTGTATATGTGTGTGTGTGTGTGTGTGTGTGTGTGTGTGTGTGTGTAAGGCTCTGTGAGTGTGTGTAAGGCTCTGTGTGTGTGTGCAAGGCTGTGTGTGTGTGTGTGTGTGTGTGTGTGTGTAAGGCTCTGTGAGTGAGTGTGTGTGTAAGGCTCTGTGAGTGTGTGTAAGGCTCTGTGAGTGTGTGTAAGGCTCTGTGAGTGTGTGTAAGGCTCTGTGAGTGTGTGTAGGGCTCTGTGAGTGTGTGTGTGTGTGTGTGTAAGGCTCTGTGAGTGTGTGCGTAAGGCTCTGTGAGTGTGTGTGTAAGGCTCTGTGAGTGTGTGTGTAAGGCTCTGTGAGGGTGTGTATAAGGCTCTGTGAGGGTGTGTGTAAGGCTCTGTGAGGGTGTGTGTGTGTAAGGCTCTGTGAGGGTGTGTGTGTGTAAGGCTCTGTGAGTGTGTGTGTGTGTAAGGCTCTGTGTGTGTGTGTGTGTAAGGCTCTGTGAGGGTGTGTGTAAGGCTCTGTGAGGGTGTGTGTAAGGCTCTGTGAGTGTGTGTAAGGCTCTGTGAGGGTGTGTGTGTGTGTAAGGCTCTGTGAGTGTGTGTGTGTGTAAGGCTCTGTGAGTGTGTGTGTAAGGCTCTGTGAGTGTGTGTAAGGCTCTGTGAGTGTGTGTGTAAGGCTCTGTGAGGGTGTGTAAGGCTCTGTGAGTGTGCGTGTAAGGCTCTGTGAGGGTGTGTGTAAGGCTCTGTGAGGGTGTGTGTAAGGCACTGTGAGGGTGTGTGTAAGGCTCTGTGAGGGTGTATGTAAGGCTCTGTGAGGGTGTGTGTAAGGCTCTGTGAGGGTGTGTGTAAGGCTCTGTGAGGGTGTGTGTAAGGCTCTGTGAGGGTGTGTGTAAGGCTCTGTGAGGGTGTGTGTGTAAGGCTCTGTGAGGGTGTGTGTGTAAGGCTCTGTGAGTGTGTGTGTAAGGCTCTGTGAGGGTGTGTGTGTAAGGCTCTGTGAGTGTGTGTGTAAGGCTCTTTGAGGGTGTGTAGGCTCTGTGAGTGTGTGTGTAAGGCTCTGTGAGTGTGTGTGTAAGGCTCTGTGAGTGTGTGTGTAAGGCTCTACGAGGGTGTGTGTAAGGCTCTGTGAGGGTGTGTGTGTAAGGCTCTGTGAGTGTGTGTGTAAGGCTCTGTGAGGGTGTGTGTGTAAGGCTCTGTGAGTGTGTGTGTAAGGCTCTGTGAGTGTGTGTGTAAGGCTCTGTGAGTGTGTGTGTAAGGCTCTGTGAGTGTGTGTGTAAGGCTCTGTGAGGGTGTATAAGGCTCTGTGAGTGTGTGTAAGGCTCTGTGAGTGTGTGTGTGTAAGGCTCTGTGAGGGTGTGTGTAAGGCTCTGTGAGGGTGTGTGTAAGGCTCTGTGAGGGTGTGTAAGGCTCTGTGTGTGTGTGTAAGGCTCTGTGAGTGTGTGTGTAAGGCTCTGTGAGTGTGTGTGTAAGGCTCTGTGAGTGTGTGTGTAAGGCTCTGTGATGGTGTGTGTAAGGCTCTGTGAGTGTGTGTGTAAGGCTCTGTGAGGGTGTGTATAAGGCTCTGTGAGGGTGTGTGTAAGGCTCTGTGAGGGTGTGTGTGTGTAAGGCTCTGTGAGGGTGTGTGTGTGTAAGGCTCTGTGAGTGTGTGTGTGTGTAAGGCTCTGTGTGTGTGTGTGTGTAAGGCTCTGTGAGGGTGTGTGTAAGGCTCTGTGAGGGTGTGTGTAAGGCTCTGTGAGTGTGTGTAAGGCTCTGTGAGGGTGTGTGTGTGTAAGGCTCTGTGAGTGTGTGTGTGTGTAAGGCTCTGTGAGTGTGTGTGTAAGGCTCTGTGAGTGTGTGTAAGGCTCTGTGAGTGTGTGTGTAAGGCTCTGTGAGGGTGTGTAAGGCTCTGTGAGTGTGCGTGTAAGGCTCTGTGAGGGTGTGTGTAAGGCTCTGTGAGGGTGTGTGTAAGGCACTGTGAGGGTGTGTGTAAGGCTCTGTGAGGGTGTATGTAAGGCTCTGTGAGGGTGTGTGTAAGGCTCTGTGAGGGTGTGTGTAAGGCTCTGTGAGGGTGTGTGTAAGGCTCTGTGAGGGTGTGTGTAAGGCTCTGTGAGGGTGTGTGTGTAAGGCTCTGTGAGGGTGTGTGTGTAAGGCTCTGTGAGTGTGTGTGTAAGGCTCTGTGAGGGTGTGTGTGTAAGGCTCTGTGAGTGTGTGTGTAAGGCTCTTTGAGGGTGTGTAGGCTCTGTGAGTGTGTGTGTAAGGCTCTGTGAGTGTGTGTGTAAGGCTCTGTGAGTGTGTGTGTAAGGCTCTACGAGGGTGTGTGTAAGGCTCTGTGAGGGTGTGTGTGTAAGGCTCTGTGAGTGTGTGTGTAAGGCTCTGTGAGGGTGTGTGTGTAAGGCTCTGTGAGTGTGTGTGTAAGGCTCTGTGAGTGTGTGTGTAAGGCTCTGTGAGTGTGTGTGTAAGGCTCTGTGAGTGTGTGTGTAAGGCTCTGTGAGGGTGTATAAGGCTCTGTGAGTGTGTGTAAGGCTCTGTGAGTGTGTGTGTGTAAGGCTCTGTGAGGGTGTGTGTAAGGCTCTGTGAGGGTGTGTGTGTAAGGCTCTGTGAGGGTGTGTGTAAGGCTCTGTGAGGGTGTGTAAGGCTCTGTGTGTGTGTGTAAGGCTCTGTGAGTGTGTGTGTAAGGCTCTGTGAGTGTGTGTGTAAGGCTCTGTGAGTGTGTGTGTAAGGCTCTGTGATGGTGTGTGTAAGGCTCTGTGATGGTGTGTGTAAGGCTCTGTGAGGGTGTGTAAGGCTCTGTGAGGGTGTGTGTAAGGCTCTGTGAGGGTGTGTGTAAGGCTCTTTGAGGGTGTGTAAGGCTCTGTGATGGTGTGTGTAAGGCTCTGTGATGGTGTGTGTAAGGCTCTGTGAGGGTGTGTGTAAGGCTCTTTGAGGGTGTGTAAGGCTCTGTGATGGTGTGTGTAAGGCTCTGTGATGGTGTGTGTAAGGCTCTGTGATGGTGTGTGTAAGGCTCTGTGAGGGTGTGTAAGGCTCTGTGAGGGTGTGTAAGGCTCTTTGAGGGTGTGTAAGGCTCTGTGATGGTGTGTGTAAGGCTCTGTGAGGGTGTGTAAGGCTCTGTGAGGGTGTGTAAGGCTCTGTGAGGGTGTGTGTAAGGCTCTGTGAAGGTGTGTAAGGCTCTGTGAGGGTGTGTGTAAGGCTCTGTGAGGGTGTGTAAGGCTCTGTGAGGGTGTGTGTAAGGCTCTGTGAGGGTGTGTAAGGCTCTGTGAGGGTGTGTAAGGCTCTGTGAGGGTGTGTAAGGCTCTGTGAGGGTGTGTAAGGCTCTGTGATGGTGTGTGTAAGGCTCTGTGAGGGTGTGTAAGGCTCTGTGAGGGTGTGTAAGGCTCTGTGAGGGTGTGTAAGGCTCTGTGAGGGTGTGTAAGGCTCTGTGAGGGTGTGTAAGGCTCTGTGAGGGTGTGTGTAAGGCTCTGTGAGGGTGTGTGTAAGGCTCTGTGAGGGTGTGTAAGGCTCTGTGAGGGTGTGTAAGGCTCTGTGAGGGTGTGTGTAAGGCTCTGTGAGGGTGTGTAAGGCTCTGTGAGGGTGTGTAAGGCTCTTTGAGGGTGTGTAAGGCTCTGTGAGGGTGTGTAAGGCTCTGTGAGGGTGTGTAAGGCTCTGTGAGGGTGTGTAAGGCTCTGTGAGGGTGTGTAAGGCTCTGTGAGGGTGTGTAAGGCTCTGTGAGGGTGTGTGTAAGGCTCTGTGAGGGTGTGTAAGGCTCTTTGAGGGTGTGTAAGGCTCTGTGATGGTGTGTGTAAGGCTCTGTGAGGGTGTGTAAGGCTCTGTGAGGGTGTGTAAGGCTCTGTGAGGGTGTGTAAGGCTCTGTGAGGGTGTGTGTAAGGCTCTGTGAGGGTGTGTAAGGCTCTGTGAGTGTGTGTGTAAGGCTCTGTGAGGGTGTGTAAGGCTCTGTGAGGGTGTGTAAGGCTCTGTGAGGGTGTGTAAGGCTCTGTGAGGGTGTGTAAGGCTCTGTGATGGTGTGTGTAAGGCTCTGTGAGGGGTGTGTAAGGCTCTGTGAGGGTGTGTAAGGCTCTGTGAGGGTGTGTAAGGCTCTGTGAGGGTGTGTAAGGCTCTGTGAGGGTGGTGTAAGGCTCTGTGAGGGTGTGTGTTAAGGCTCTGTGAGGGTGTGTGTAAGGCTCTGTGAGGGTGTGTAAGGCTCTGTGAGGGGGTGTGTAAGAGCTCTGTGGAGGGGGGGGTAAGGGTGTGTAAGGCTCTGTGAGGGTGTGTTAAGGGCTTCTGTGAGGGTTGTGTAAGGGCTCTGTGAGGGGTGTGTAAGGCTCTGTGAGGGTGTGGTAAGCTCTGTGAGGGTGTGTGTAAGGCTCTGTGAGGGTGTGTTAAGGCTCTGTGAGGGTGGGTTGTAAGGCTCTGTGAGGGTGTGTAAGGCTCTGTGAGGGTGTGTAAGGCTCTGTGAGGGTGTGTGTAAGGCTCTGGTGAGGGTGTGTAAGGCTCTGTGAGGGTGTGTGTAAGGCTCGTGAGGGTGTGTGTAAGGCTCTGTGAGGGTGTGTAAGGCTCTGTGAGGGTGTGTAAGGCTCTGTGAGGGGTGGTAAGGCTCTGTGAGGGTGTGTAAGGCTCTGTGAGGGTGTGTAAGGCTCTGTGAGGGTGTGTAAGGCTCTGTGAGGGTGTGTAAGGCTCTGTGAGGGTGTGTAAGGCTCTGTGAGGCTCTGTGAGGGTGTGTAAGGCTCTGTGAGGGTGTGTAAGGCTCTGTGAGGGTGTGTGTAAGGCTCTGTGAGGGGTGTGTAAGGCTCTGTGAGGGTGTGTAAGGCTCTGTGAGGGTGTGTAAGGCTCTGTGAGGGTGTGTAAGGCTCTGTGAGGGTGTGTAAGGCTCTGTGAGGGTGTGTAAGGCTCTGTGAGGGTGTGTGTAAGGCTCTGTGAGGGTTGTGTAAGGCTCTGTGAGGGTGTGTAAGGCTCTGTGAGGGTGTGTAAGGCTCTGTGAGGGTGTGTAAGGCTCTGTGAGGGTGTGTAAGGCTCTGTGAGGGTGTGTAAGGCTCTGTGAGGGTGTGTAAGGCTCTGTGAGGGTGTGTGTAAGGCTCTGTGAGGGTGTGTAAGGCTCTGTGAGGGTGTGTAAGGCTAGGCTCTGTGAGGGGTGTGTAAGGCTCTGTGAGGGTGTGTGTAAGGCTCTGTGAGGGTGTGTAAGGCTCTGTGAGGGTGTGTAAGGCTCTGTGAGGGTGTGTAAGGCTCTGTGAGGGTGTGTAAGGCTCTGTGAGGGTGTGTAAGGCTCTGTGAGGGTGTGTAAGGCTCTGTGAGGTGTGTAAGGCTCTGTGAGGGTGTGTAAGGCCTCTGTGAGGGTGGGAAGGCTCTGTGAGGGTGTGTAAGGCTCTGTGAGGGTGTGTGTAAGGCTCTGTGAGGGTGTGTAAGGCTCTGGATGGTGTGTAAGGCTCTGTGAGGGTGCATAGACAGTTCAAAAACACTGAAATAAAAGGTAAATAAAAATACTGAACTCGGTCCCTATTTTGTGTTTGGTCTGTGTTTCTATCTTGTTAGCTATTTATCCGTCGTATTGCTTGGGATAGAAGCTGTTCAAGAGCCTTTTGGTGTCAGACTTGATGCACCGGTACCTCTTGCCGTGCGGCAGGTCAATATGCTTTCAAAGGTACGGCTGTAGATCCTTTTCAGGATTTGAGGGCCCATGCCAAACCTTTTCCACCTCCTGAGGGGTGTCGTGCCTTCTTTTCGGCTGTGTGTCTGGACCATTTTAAGCCTTTAGTGATTTGGACACAGAGAAACTTGAAGCTCCACTACAGCCCTGTGGATGTGGGTGTGCTCGCCCCCCGTTTCCTATTGTCCACGATCAGCTCTTTGCCTACCCCTCACCACCTGGGGGCGGCACGTCAGGAAGTCCAGGATCCAGTAGCAGAGGGAGGTGATAAAAACCCAGAGTCCTAAGCTTGGTGACAATCTTGGAGGGGACAATGGTGTTGAACGCTGAGCTGTAGTCAATGTACAGCACTCCTCTTATCTAGGTGGGCGAGGGCAGTGTTGAGTGCAATTGAGAGTGCGTCATCTATGAATCTGTTGGGGCGGTATTCAAATTACAGTGTGTCTCAAGGGTGTCTGGGATGGTGGAGTTGATGTGTGCCATAACCAGCCTCTCAAAGCACTTCATGATTACAGATGTGAATGACACAGGGTGGTAGTCATTGTGGCATGAAGCCTTAGAGTTCTTAGGAACAGGAATGATGGTGGTCATCTTGAGATGTGGGGATTACAGACTGGGACAAGGAGAGGTTGGAAATGACTGTGTATATATCTGCCAGCTGTTCTGAGCATGCTCTGAAAACACACCCTGAAATACCGTCCGACCATGAGGCTTTTACGAGTGTTGACCTGATTAAAAACCTTACTCAGGTCGGCCTCGGAGAGCGAGATCACCCAGTCCTCTAGGTCAGCAGGGGCCATCATGCATGGTTCTGTGTTGTTTTTTGTTGAAACATGGATAAAATGTATTGAGTTCGTCTGGTCTCTACCAGGCGTCGTTGGGCAGATCATGGTTGGGTCTTCCTTTGTGTTCCGTAATGGACTGTAGCCACATGTGGCAGGCGTCGGAACCTGTGTGATGTGATTCCACCTTTATTCCTTTATTGGTTACCATGGTGAATCCATTATTATCATTCCGAACGCAGTAGCGGTAAAAAAAGACAATAGTCTCTACAAGACAGAATGTTGTATAACATCTTACTTTACCGGTTGTACATGTTGTTGGTCCTTTTGACAGGAGATGGACATACGTAGGCTTTTCAGCCTACACTGGGTCATGTTCATTAGGCAGCAAATGGAAGAAAAGGGACTGAAACAGGGAAAGGAGTACCTTGCCTTGACAAGAATAAATGCTTGTTTAACGGGGGCACATTTATAAAAAAAATGACATTTTTTGTTTGGTGTGCCGTTATGAAAACAACACAGAGTAGAGGTTCTTTCATGCAGAAACCCCTTAAAGTGATGGTGTTTCTTCATTAAAACAACAATGATTTCTTCCTCACAGATGATCGTAAGAATAACGAGGGGCTCCAGATGGAATTTAAGTCCAACCAGTGGTTTGGTGCCACGGTACGGTCACATGGTGAACACATCCTGGTGAGTGTCATTTAAAAAAATATTTTTATTTTTATTTCACCTTTTATTTAACCAGGGAGGCCAGTTGAGAACAAGTTCTCATTTGCAACTGCGACCTTTGGAAAGTCTCTCAAAAAGAGTGATATTGAAAAGGTTTGCTTACTTACCTTTTTGAATTTGGATCCCGCGACGTGGATCTATCTATCCAGGGATCTTGCTAACAAAAAGTTTAAAGAACTGCTTGGCGTAGCAGCTAGCGTAGCTAGCTATCAAACTAGCAAGTTTTCCTTGACAGCTTGAACACAGCCCGCGGTGCGGTTATCCCTTGTGGCTGGGACCGCAGATTGTCTAAATCCCTGTTGCCCTGCGACCTGCCCCTTACCTGGAAATGCGTGGAGTATCAGCATCAGCCTACACTGATACCCAATCCAAAGGTGGGAGTCATGGCGAGGACAGTGCATCCCAATCCAAAGGTGGCGAGGACAGTGTTTCTCTATCACAGGTGAATGATCTTTTAAAACACTAAAAGTTGTTACGACAACAGGAACATATTTTCAAGAGATTTGTCCAAATACTGATTGATTCAACTAACAAAAGAATGGACGAGCTGACCAGAGATGTCCAAGACCTTAATAGCAGTTTGCAGTTCTCCCAGGGAGACGTGGCGAGAGGGAACCAAACTAGAAGTCCACATGAGATCAGTACTGTCTGTGAATCAGTATTACAAATGACTGGGAAAACAGACTATCTAGATCCAGGTTTCCTGGGGCCCCTCCTGGGTGCACGTTTTAGTTTTGTGCCCCCTAGCACTACATGATTCAAATCATCATAGCTTGATGATGAGTTGGTTATTTTGAATCAGCTATGTAGTCCTAGGGGGCAAGAAACTACAACGTGAACCAAGGTGAGGGAAACCCGGATCTAGGGGGACAATCCAGGAGGAATAACATCGTTGTGGATTACCAGAGACTTCTCATGAGAACGGGACAGAGTATGACGAGAAAGTAAGAAAAATGATCACTGAATATCTGCAGAGGAAGATTCAGGTGGAGCGCGCCCACAGGTCTGGAAAACCCGTCACTAGTCCAGGTGACAGACCCAAGCCGATAGTAGTCAACTTCCTGAGGTTTAAGGACAAGATAGCTGTTCTGGAGAGAGCCAAGAATTTGACAGGAACCAACGTCTTCCTCAACAAGGACTTCTCTGAAGCTGTGTGCCAGTGGCGGAAAGAACTTATCCCAGCTATCAAGCTGCTAGAGAGCATGAGAACATTGCTTACATCCTCTACAACAGGCTCATTGTCCACCTTCCCTCCCAAAAGCCCGGGATGAATGAGAGAGCCAAGCGTCAGGGTCCGTAGCTTCAACCCAACATTACACACACACACATACAAAAGTACAGTATGTTAACACCTCTTCAAATTCGTGGATTTGGGTATTTCAGCCACACTCGTTGCTAACTTGTGTATGCAATTGAGCACACAGCCATGCAATAGACAAACTTTGGCAGTAGAATGGCCATACTGACGAGCTCAGTGACTTTCAATGTGGCACCGTCAAAGGATGCCACCTTTCCAACAAGTCAGTTCATCAAATTTCTGCCCTGCTAGAGCTGCCCCGGTCAACTGTAAGTGCTGTTAATGTGAAGTGGAAGCATCTAGGAGCAACAATGGCTCAGTCACGAAGTGGTAGGCCACAGAAGGTCACAGAACGGGACCAGCGAGTGCTGAAGCGTGTACAAATCGTCTGTCCTCAGTTGTAACACTCACTACCGAACTTACCAAGAACTGTTAGTCGGGGGCTTCATGAAATGGGTTTCCATGGCCGAGCAGCCTCACACAAGCTTAAGATCACCATGCGCAATGCCAACCTTCGGCTGGAGTGGTGTTGTAGTGGTTTTTCTCCACAAAAGGTCTTTATTACAGACATAAATATTCCTCAGTTTCATCCGCTGTCCGGGTGGCTGGTCTCAGACGATCCGGCAGGTGATGAAGCTGGATGTGGAGTTCCTGGGCTGGCGTGGTTACACAATGTTTGTGGTTGTGAGGCCGTTTGGTTGACTTTCAATTTCTCTAAAACGACGTTGGAGGCGGCTTATGGTAGAGAAAATTAACATTACATTCTCTGGCAGGACCGCGTTTGGGAAACGCTGCTCTAACACAAATTGTTGTTTTTGTATTGTTTGTATATTATTGTATTTAAAATTTATGAACACATCCTGGTGAGTGTCACGTCCTTATCTCAGAACCTT
Source organism: Oncorhynchus kisutch (assembly GCF_002021735.2). Classification (NCBI taxonomy): domain Eukaryota; kingdom Metazoa; phylum Chordata; class Actinopteri; order Salmoniformes; family Salmonidae; genus Oncorhynchus; species Oncorhynchus kisutch. Next base: position 47,091,766 of record NC_034199.2, read on the forward strand.
ATGATCAGATGGTGAACACATCCTGGTGAGTGTCACGTCCTTATCTCAGAACCTTATGATCAGATGGTGAACACATCCTGGTGAGTGTCACGTCCTTATCTCAGAACCTTATGATCAGATGGTGAACACATCCTGGTGAGTGTCACGTCCTTATCTCAGAACCTTATGATCAGATGGTGAACACATCCTGGTGAGTGTCACGTCCTTATCTCCGAACCTTATGATCAGATGGTGAACACATCCTGGTGAGTGTCACGTCCTTATCTCAGAACCTTATGATCAGATGGTGAACACATCCTGGTGAGTGTCACGTCCTTATCTCAGAACCTTATGATCAGATGGTGAACACATCCTGGTGAGTGTCACGTCCTTATCTCAGAACCTTATGATCAGATGGTGAACACATCCTGGTGAGTGTCACGTCCTTATCTCAGAACCTTATGATCAGATGGTGAACACATCCTGGTGAGTGTCACGTCCTTATCTCAGAACCTTATGATCAGATGGTGAACACATCCTGGTGAGTGTCACGTCCTTATCTCAGAACCTTATGATCAGATGGTGAACACATCCTGGTGAGTGTCACGTCCTTATCTCAGAACCTTATGATCAGATGGTGAACACATCCTGGTGAGTGTCACGTCCTTATCTCAGAACCTTATGATCAGATGGTGAACACATCCTGGTGAGTGTCACGTCCTTATCTCAGAACCTTATGATCAGATGGTGAACACATCCTGGTGAGTGTCACGTCCTTATCTCAGAACCTTATGATCAGATGGTGAACACATCCTGGTGAGTGTCACGTCCTTATCTCAGAACCTTATGATCAGATGGTGAACACATCCTGGTGAGTGTCACGTCCTTATCTCAGAACCTTATGATCAGATGGTGAACACATCCTGGTGAGTGTCACGTCCTTATCTCAGAACCTTATGATCAGATGGTGAACACATCCTGGTGAGTGTCACGTCCTTATCTCAGAACCTTATGATCAGATGGTGAACACATCCTGGTGAGTGCCATGTCCTTATCTCAGAACCTTATGATCAGATGGTGAACACATCCTGGTGAGTGTCACGTCCTTATCTCAGAACCTTATGATCAGATGGTGAACACATCCTGGTGAGTGTCACGTCCTTATCTCAGAACCTTATGATCAGATGGTGAACACATCCTGGTGAGTGTCACGTCCTTATCTCAGAACCTTATGATCAGATGGTGAACACATCCTGGTGAGTGTCACGTCCTTATCTCAGAACCTTATGATCAGATGGTGAACACATCCTGGTGAGTGTCACGTCCTTATCTCAGAACCTTATGATCAGATGGTGAACACATCCTGGTGAGTGTCACGTCCTTATCTCAGAACCTTATGATCAGATGGTGAACACATCCTGGTGAGTGTCACGTCCTTATCTCAGAACCTTATGATCAGATGGTGAACACATCCTGGTGAGTGCCATGTCCTTATCTCCGAACCTTATGATCAGATGGTGAACACATCCTGGTGAGTGTCACGTCCTTATCTCAGAACCTTATGATCAGATGGTGAACACATCCTGGTGAGTGTCACGTCCTTATCTCAGAACCTTATGATCAGATGGTGAACACATCCTGGTGAGTGCCACGTCCTTATCTCCGAACCTTATGATCAGATGGTGAACACATCCTGGTGAGTGTCACGTCCTTATCTCCGAACCTTATGATCAGATGGTGAACACATCCTGGTGAGTGTCACGTCCTTATCTCAGAACCTTATGATCAGATGGTGAACACATCCTGGTGAGTGTCACGTCCTTATCTCAGATCCTTATGATCAGATGGTGAACACATCCTGGTGAGTGCCATGTCCTTATCTCCGAACCTTATGATCAGATGGTGAACACATCCTGGTGAGTGTCACGTCCTTATCTCAGAACCTTATGATCAGATGGTGAACACATCCTGGTGAGTGTCACGTCCTTATCTCAGAACCTTATGATCAGATGGTGAACACATCCTGGTGAGTGCCATGTCCTTATCTCCGAACCTTATGATCAGATGGTGAACACATCCTGGTGAGTGTCACGTCCTTATCTCAGAACCTTATGATCAGATGGTGAACACATCCTGGTGAGTGTCACGTCCTTATCTCAGAACCTTATGATCAGATGGTGAACACATCCTGGTGAGTGTCACGTCCTTATCTCCGAACCTTATGATCAGATGGTGAACACATCCTGGTGAGTGTCACGTCCTTATCTCAGAACCTTATGATCAGATGGTGAACACATCCTGGTGAGTGTCACGTCCTTATCTCAGAACCTTATGATCAGATGGTGAACACATCCTGGTGAGTGCCATGTCCTTATCTCCGAACCTTATGATCAGATGGTGAACACATCCTGGTGAGTGTCACGTCCTTATCTCAGAACCTTATGATCAGATGGTGAACACATCCTGGTGAGTGTCACGTCCTTATCTCAGAACCTTATGATCAGATGGTGAACACATCCTGGTGAGTGTCACGTCCTTATCTCCGAACCTTATGATCAGATGGTGAACACATCCTGGTGAGTGCCATGTCCTTATCTCCGAACCTTATGATCAGATGGTGAACACATCCTGGTGAGTGTCATGTCCTTATCTTGGAATCCAGAACCAAATCTTGCGTGCGCCAGCTAGCGAACAGTCTGTAACGAGAGAAGACCCATTTTCTCTATCGAGTCTCTGTGACTGTTGCGTGGCCTTGCTGTCGTTGACTGTACTCATGAGGTGTTGTGTGTCTCTCTCTCAGGCCTGTGCTCCTCTCTACCAGTGGAGCACGTACAGCGTGTCAGAGAGAGAGCCTGTTGGAACGTGTTTCCTGAAGAAAGGACAGGAAGTTGTGGAGTACTCTCCTTGTCGATCTAGTAAGTGACTGAGACAATTGTTTGTTTTTTCTCGATCCAGCAATTTAAGCCTAGAGATTCTTCATTAAAAAGTGGATTGTAGTCTGGGATTAGATCTGGGAAACTGGCTCTATATCTGTTTATATCAATAACTGCAGATTGAGATGACCCCACCTGGTTTACCATTGAGAGATGATTAAATCGTTTTGTGTTTGTGTTACTCTGAACAGAAGCCAACTCTCCAGAGGGACAAGGCTTCTGTCAGGCTGGATTCAGTATTGACTTTGTCAAGGTGCGTATTGTGTTTTGTGTCCTCTTTGTCAAGGTACGTATTGTGTTTTGTGTCCTCTTTGTCAAGGTACGTATTGTGTTTTGTGTCCTTCTTTGTCAAGGTGCGTATTGTGTTTTGTGTCCTCTTTGTCTCTTTGTCAAGGTGCGTATTGTGTTTTGTGTCCTCTTTGTCTCTTTGTCAAGGTGCGTATTGTGTTTTGTGTCCTCTTTGTCTCTTTGTCAAGGTGCGTATTGTGTTTTGTGTCCTCTTTGTCAAGGTGCGTATTGTGTTTTGTGTCCTCTTTGCCAAGGTGCGTATTGTGTTTTGTGTCCTTCTTTGTCAAGGTACGTATTGTGTTTTGTGTCCTTCTTTGTCAAGGTACGTATTGTGTTTTGTGTCCTTCTTTGTCAAGGTACGTATTGTGTTTTGTGTCCTTCTTTGTCAAGGTGCGTATTGTGTTTTGTGTCCTCTTTGTCTCTTTGTCAAGGTGCGTATTGTGTTTTGTGTCCTCTTTGTCAAGGTGCGTATTGTGTTTTGTGTCCTCTTTGTCAAGGTGCGTATTGTGTTTTGTGTCCTCTTTGTCTCTTTGTCAAGGTGCGTATTGTGTTTTGTGTCCTCTTTGTCAAGGTGCGTATTGTGTTTTGTGTCCTCTTTGCCAAGGTGCGTATTGTGTTTTGTGTCCTTCTTTGTCAAGGTACGTATTGTGTTTTGTGTCCTTCTTTGTCAAGGTACGTATTGTGTTTTGTGTCCTTCTTTGTCAAGGTACGTATTGTGTTTTGTGTCCTTCTTTGTCAAGGTGCGTATTGTGTTTTGTGTCCTCTTTGTCAAGGTACGTATTGTGTTTTGTGTCCTCTTTGTCAAGGTACGTATTGTGTTTTGTGTCCTTCTTTGTCAAGGTGCGTATTGTGTTTTGTGTCCTCTTTGTCTCTTTGTCAAGGTGCGTATTGTGTTTTGTGTCCTCTTTGTCTCTTTGTCAAGGTGCGTATTGTGTTTTGTGTCCTCTTTGTCTCTTTGTCAAGGTGCGTATTGTGTTTTGTGTCCTCTTTGTCAAGGTGCGTATTGTGTTTTGTGTCCTCTTTGCCAAGGTGCGTATTGTGTTTTGTGTCCTTCTTTGTCAAGGTACGTATTGTGTTTTGTGTCCTTCTTTGTCAAGGTACGTATTGTGTTTTGTGTCCTTCTTTGTCAAGGTACGTATTGTGTTTTGTGTCCTTCTTTGTCAAGGTGCGTATTGTGTTTTGTGTCCTCTTTGTCTCTTTGTCAAGGTGCGTATTGTGTTTTGTGTCCTCTTTGTCAAGGTGCGTATTGTGTTTTGTGTCCTCTTTGTCAAGGTGCGTATTGTGTTTTGTGTCCTCTTTGTCTCTTTGTCAAGGTGCGTATTGTGTTTTGTGTCCTTCTTTGTCTCTTTGCCAAGGTGCGTATTGTGTTTTGTGTCCTCTTTGTCAAGATGCGTATTGTGTTTTGTGTCCTCTTTGCCAAGGTGCGTATTGTGTTTTGTGGCCTCTTTGCCAAGGTGCGTATTGTGTTTTGTGTCCTCTTTGTCTCTTTGTCAAGGTGAGTATTGTGTTTTGTGGCCTTCTTTGTCAAGGTGCGTATTGTGTTTTGTGTCCTCTTTGCCAAGGTGCGTATTGTGTTTTGTGTCCTCTTTGCCAAGGTGCATATTGTGTTTTGTGTCCTCTTTGTCAAGGTGCATATTGTGTTTTGTGTCCTCTTTGTCTCTTTGCCAAGGTGCGTATTGTGTTTTGTGTCCTCTTTGCCAAGGTGCGTATTGTGTTTTGTGTCCTCTTTGCCAAGGTGCATATTGTGTTTTGTGTCCTCTTTGTCAAGGTGCGTATTGTGTTTTGTGTCATCTTTGTCTCTTTGTCAAGGTGCGTATTGTGTTTTGTGTCCTCTTTGTCAAGGTGCGTATTGTGTTTTGTGTCCTCTTTGTCAAGGTGCGTATTGTGTTTTGTGTCCTCTTTGCCAAGGTGCGTATTGTGTTTTGTGTCCTCTTTGTCTCTTTGCCAAGGTGCGTATTGTGTTTTGTGTCCTCTTTGCCAAGGTGCGTATTTGCCAAGGTGCATATTGTGTTTTGTGTCCTCTTTGTCAAGGTGCGTATTGTGTTTTGTGTCCTCTTTGTCAAGGTGCGTATTGTGTTTTGTGTCCTCTTTGTCAAGGTGCGTATTGTGTTTTGTGTCCTCTTTGTCTCTTTGTCAAGGTGCGTATTGTGTTTTGTGTCCTCTTTGTCTCTTTGTCAAGGTGCGTATTGTGTTTTGTGTCCTCTTTGTCTCTTTGTCAAGGTGCGTATTGTGTTTTGTGTCCTTCTTTGTCAAGGTGCGTATTGTGTTTTATACGCACTTTGCAGTGTTCCATACAATAAATAAATAACTTAAAAACAGTTTTATAAAGTATTGTTCTCCGATGCTTGGATTCCATTTCAGATCTTATTGTCTTGGTTTCTTCTTTCAGAATAGCATCATAAACTTATTTAGAAGAACAGAAGTTTCAAAACAGTAAAGACATTACAAATGTCATATTATATATATATACAGTGTTCTAACAATGTACAAATGGCTAAAGGACACTCTCTCTCTCTCTCTCTCTCTCCAACAGAATAACAGGGTGGTTGTTGGAGGCCCTGGTAGTTTCTACTGGCAAGGTAAGTGATGTGTAATTCTATATATTTACTGAGCAGGTCTGTTATTCCAGGGTATTATCAGACACGCTGTGCTCTGTGTGGCTCTTCTCTGAGATGAGGCATGTAGTGATTCAGGGAATTTGCAGTAATACTTTGACTGCCTAACTGTAGCTGTTGTCAATGCAGTAATACTTTGACTACCTAACTGTAGCTGTTGTCAATGCAGTAATACTTTGACTGCCTAACTGTAGCTGTTGTCAATGCAGTAATACTTTGACTACCTAACTGTAGCTGTTGTCAATGCAGTAATACTTTGACTGCCTAACTGTAGCTGTTGTCAATGCAGTAATACTTTGACTCCCTAACTGTAGCTGTTGTCAATGCAGTAATACTTTGACTCCCTAACTGTGGCTGTTGTCAATGCAGTAACACTTTGACTACCTAACTGTAGCTGTTGTCAATGCAGTAATACTTTGACTACCTAAATAAATATAGCTGTGGTCAATGCAGCTCTTAGGCTGACAAGTGAGCGGTAGTCTGTGAGATCATGACACTGGCTTGCAGGAGTGACTGCCCAGCTAACAACAAACGTTCCCACAACTTTAGAGAACATTCCCTTTAGAGTCTCATAGGAATGTTCCTGTGATGTGCAAGGAATGTTTCCCAGAGACCATTCCCTTAATGTCAAATAGAACTGACCAAGAATGTGGTTGCTATGTTCTCAGAACTTAAGATATTAAATGTCCCAGACACGTTTCATGGGAACATTACTAGAACGTTCACGTGTCCAGTTTTCTGAGGGTTAGGAGAATATTCTATCAATGTCCCACCAAACATACATATATGGTTGAGGAAGTGCTGCATCATGAATACAGTCACAGATAAGAGGAAGTGCTGCATCATGAATACAGTCACAGATAAGAGGAAGTGCTGCATCATGAATACAGTCACAGATAAGAGGAAGTGCTGCATCATGAATACAGTCACAGATAAGAGGAAGTGCTGCATCATGAATACAGTCACAGATAAGAGGAAGTGCTGCATCATGAATACAGTCACAGATAAGAGGAAGTGCTGCATCATGAATACAGTCACAGATAAGAGGCGTTGTTCAGTCCGATGGGATAGCCTGGGCCATGTTTCGGCATCGAATCAGGAATGTTCCAGATATAAATGTGATGACGAGAGCTGATGTGATTCCTAATCAGACACGTGTTTGTTCAATATGGTATAACAGTATGTGGTTCAACATGGTGTAACAGTATGTGGTTCAATATGGTATAAAAGTATGTGGTTCAACATGGTGTAACAGTATGTGGTTCAACATGGTATAACAGTATGTGGTTCAACATGGTATAACAGTATGTAGTTCAACATGGTGTAACAGTATGTGGTTCAACATGGTATAACAGTATGTGGTTCAACATGGTATAACAGTATGTAGTTCAATATGGTATAACAGTATGTGGTTCAACATGGTATAACAGTGTGTGGTTCAATATGGTGTAACAGTATGTGGTTCAACATGGTGTAACAGTATGTGGTTCAACATGGTATAACAGTATGTGGTTCAACATGGTGTAACAGTGTGTGGTTCAACATGGTATAACAGTGTGTGGTTCAACATGGTATAACAGTGTGTGGTTCAACATGGTATAACAGTGTGTGGTTCAACATGGTATAACAGTATGTGGTTCAACATGGTGTAACAGTGTGTGGTTCAACATGGTATAACAGTATGTGGTTCAACATGGTATAACAGTATGTGGTTCAACATAGTATAACAGTATGTGGTTCAACATGGTATAACAGTATGTGGTTCAACATGGTATAACAGTGTGTGGTTCAACATGGTATAACAGTATGTGGTGTTGATTTCAGAAAGACGATAGAGCTACAGTTGAAGTCAGAAGTTTACATACACTTAGGTTGAAGTCATTAAAACTAGTTTTTTAACCACTCCACAAATTTCTTGTTAACAAACTATAGTTTTGGCAAGTCGGTTAGGACATCTACTTTGTGTATGACACATCATTTTTCAAAAAATTGTTTGCAGACAGATTATTTCACTTATAATTCACTGTATCACAATTCCAGTGGGTCAGAAGTTTACATACACTAAGTTGACTGTGCTTTTAAACAGCTCGGAAAATTTCAGAAAATGGTGTCATGGCTTTATAAGCTTCTGATAGGCTAATTGACATAATTTGAGTCAATTGCAGGTGTACCTGTGGATGTATTTCAAGACCTACCTTCAAACTCAGTGCCTCTTTGCTTGACATCATGGGAAAATCAAAAGATATCAGCCAAAAATTGTAGACCTCCACAAGTCTAGTTCATCCTTGGGAGCAATTTCCAAACGCCTGAAGGTACCACGTTCATCTGTACAAACAATAGTACGCAAGTATAAACACCATGGGACCACGCGGCCGTCATACCGCTCTGGAAGGAGACGTTCTGTCTCCTAGATATGAACGTACTGTGGTGCGTAAAGTGCAAATCAATCCCAGAACAACAGCAAAGTACCTTGTGAAGATGCTGGATGAAACAAAAGTATCTATATCCATAGTAAAACAAGTCCTATATCGACAAACTGAAAGGCCGCTCAGCAAGGAAGACGCCACTGCTCCAAAACCGCCATAAAACAGCCAGACTACGGTTTGCAACTGCACATGGGGACAAAGATCGTACTTTTTGGAGAAATGTCCTCTGGTCAGATGAAACAAAAATGGAACTGTTCGCCATAATGGCCATCTTTATGTTTGGAGGAAAAAGGGGGAGGCTTGCAAGCCGAAGAACACCATCCCAACTGGGAAGCACGGGGGTGGCAGCATCATGTTGTGGGGGGGCATTGCTGCAGGAAGGACTGGTGCACTTCAATATAGATGGCATCATGAGGGGGGAAAATTATGTGGATAAATTGAAGCAACATCTCAAGACATCAGTCTGGAAGTTAAAGCTTGGTCGCAAATGGGTCTTCCAAATGGACAATGACCCAAAGTTGTGGCAAAATTGCTTAAGGACAACAAAGTCAAGGTATTGGAGTAGCCATCACAAAGCCCTGAAATCATCCTATAGAAAATATGTTGGCAGAACTAAAAAAGCGTGTGCGAGCAAGGATGGCTACAAACCTGACTCAGTTACACCAGCTCTGTCAGGAGGAATGGGCCAAAATTCACCCAACTTATTGTGGGAAGCTTATGGAAGGCTACATGAAAGGTTTAACCCAAGTTAAACAATTTAAAGGCAATGCTACCAAATACTAATTGAGTGTTTGTATACTTCTGACCCACTGGGAATGTGATGAAAGAAATCAAAGCTGAAATAAATCATTCTCTCTACTATTATTCTGACATTTCACATTCTTAAAATGAAGTGATGATCTTAACTGACCCAAGACAGGGAATTTTTACTAGGATTAAATGTCAGGAATTGTGAAAAACTGAGTTTAAATTATTTGGCTAAGGTGTATGTACACTTCTGACTTCAACTGTATCTTTGAGATGCTTCCTAGACTTCTACGCCACCGTTCAAAAGTTTGTGGTCACTTAGAAATGTCCTTGTTTTTGAAAGAAAAGCCAAAGAAAATGTCCATTAAAATAACATCAAATTGATCAGAAATGTAGACATTGTTAATGTTGTAAATGACTATTGAACCTGGAAATGGCTGATTTTTAATGGAATATCTACATAGGCGTACAGAGGCCCATTATCAGAAACCATCACTCCTGTGTTCCAATGGCATGTTGTGTTAGCTAATCCAAGTTTATAAAAGGCTACTTGATCATTGGAAAACCATTTTGCAACAGCTGAAAACTGTTGTACTGATTTAATAAGCAATAAAACGGGACTTCTTTAGACTAGTTGAGTATCTGAAGCATCAGCATTTGTGGGTTTGATTACAGGCTCAAAATGGCCAGAAACGAAGAACTTTCTTCTGAAACCCATCAGTCTATTCTTGTTCTGAGAAATGACGGCTATTCCATGTGAGAAATTCCCAAAAACTGTAGATCTCGTACAGCGATGTGTACTACTCCCTTCACAGAACAGCGCAAACAGGCACTAACCAGAATAGAAAGAGGAGTGGGATGCCCCGGTGCACACCTGAGCAAGAGGACAAGTACATTAGAGTGTCTAGTTTGAGAAACAGACGCCTCACAAGTCCTCAACTGGCAGCTTCATTAAATAGTACCCGCAAAACACCAGGGAGAGAACACTGAACAACAGTACCCATTGGCTGATGTCAATAACAAAACAAAATGAAACAATGCTTGATAGTCCCAAGCTCTCAAATATTCTAATGAACTGATAACTGAGATGGACATGTCGACATAGCAGGAAGATCTGAATGCCGTGAACCAAGATGTTCACCAACCAATCAGGGCCTTGATGGGCTGGGCAACAGTTACAGTGGTTCACCAATCAGGACATTGATGGGCTTGGCAACAGTTAACAGTGGTTGACCAATCAGGACCTCGATGGGCTGGACAACAGTAACAGTGGTTGACCAATCAGGACCTTGATGGGCTTGGCAACAGTTAACAGTGGTTGACCAATCAGGGCCTTGATGGGCTGGGCAAAAGTAACAGTGGTTCACCAATCAGAGCCTTGATGGGCTGGGCAACAGTAGCAGTGGTTGACCAATCAGAGCCTTGATGGGCTGGACAACAGTAACAGTGGTTGACCAATCAGAGCCTTGATGGGCTGGGCCACAGTAACAAGATGTGATGTGGATCAGTGGTTGACCAATCAGGGCCTTGATGGGCTGGGCCACAGTAACAAGATGTGATGTGAATCAGTGGTTGACCAATCAGAGCCTTGATGGGCTGGGCCACAGGAACAAGATGCGATGTGGATCAGTGGTTGACCAATCAGAGCCTTGATGGGCTGGGCCACAAGAACAAGATGCGATGTGGATCAGTGGTTGACCAATCAGAGCCTTGATGGGCTGGGCCACAAGAACAAGATGCGATGTGGATCAGTGGTTGACCAATCAGAGCCTTGATGGGCTGGGCCACAAGAACAAGATGCGATGTGGATCAGTGGTTGACCAATCAGAGTCTTGATGGGCTGGGCCACAGGAACAAGATGCGATGTGGATCAGTGGTTGACCAATCAGAGTCTTGATGGGCTGGGCCACAAGAACAAGATGCGATGTGGATCAGTGGTTGACCAATCAGAGTCTTGATGGGCTGGGCCACAGGAACAAGATGTTTTCTCTGGGACCATCAGGTGACGTCCTGACAATTGGACACAGGAATGTTCTAGCAATGTGTCTATAACAGTAATATCGTATGTTTTGAGAACAAAGCAGCCATGTTCTCTGTATGTTTGGTGGGACATTGATGGAATTTTCCCCTAACGATCAGGAAACTGGACACAGGAATGTTCTAGCAACAGTCCCACGAAATGTCTAGGACAATATCTTGTACTGTGTAACATTACAAAAACATTCTCTCTCCCTTGAATTGGTCTCTTCATTCTGTGACAGATTCTGTGACCCAGGGAACATGTTGAGATGTTGTTTTTCTTTGGGTGTGCTGCTCGTTGCAACATCCTGTTGTGAGTCAAAGGAGCAAATACAGCCCCTTTTTTTAAAGCTGTCAAAGTTGTTCGTAACGGGGCGGCTCATTGGCTGCTGCTATGCTGGGTAGGCACTGAGTGAATTTGATTAGGGAGGGGTGGAATTTAAAAACCGTCAACATTTGTATGGGTGCCATATGCCAGTCTGCAACTCGATAGTAGACGGTGTTCCTAATGTTTTGTGCACTCATTGTATATTAGATTCTCTTTCACCTTGAAGCATTTGTTGTGAAAAATGTAAGCAGAAAAGCACAATTTAGACCAAAACAAATTAGGCTACACAAACCCTCTCTCACCCTCTGGAGTAGAAGCCCTTATGTTATTAATAACAGTGCACAAAACATTAGGAACATCTTCTACTATCGAGTTGCAGACTGGCATGGCACCCATACAAATGTTGACAGTTTTTCAATTATTAATACCATAAGGTGATATGTACGACGCTGTATGTTATTTCCACAGGTCAGCTGATAAGTGATGATATCTCTGAGATCATCACCAGGTTCAATAGACAATACTACACTCCTTACAGTAACCAGCTGACCACTAAGTCTGCCAGCGCTCAGTACGATGACAGCTATTTAGGTAAGTCCTGTTGTCCTGAGTCCCAAACGGCCCTCTATTCCCTCTATATTGCTCTACTGTTGACCAGGGCGCGTAGGGAATAGAGTGCCATGTGGGACATATTCACTTTGATTAGCCTGTTCTCAAGTGGCGGTGAAGCTCTTGTTTTGGCTCTGTGAGAGGCTCATAACTATCGTTAAAGAATTGAATGAGCTCTTAGGGTTTTGTGGCAGAGGATTTAGCAATGTTGTTAAACTGTGCATGGTCTGTTGTTGTAGAGTGTAGTACGTCAACGATTCTCTACTCCGCTGGCACCATGTCTTCTGGCTTATTTGGTATTGATTTGATGTTTACTTCCAGGTTATTCTGTGACTGTCGGTGACTTCAATGCTGATGGAGAAGATGGTACGTTCTGACCATCAAACTGTTCCCATCTACTGACATCTCTTCTGTCTCCATCAACACTCCTTCCTCTGTTTAGTACTGCGTATACATGGCCTTTCCCCTACTCATGTTATTTTGTCACTTGTACAAGTGGGATGCTCCATACTGTAATCTCTGGGTTTGGTACAGTAATGTGTTGTGGAATGTCTTAGTTCTGTGCTTGATACTTAATGTTCCAGAATGCAACAGCTCAATGGTGATCTCATTCTAACATTCTATATAGAACAGTTCAATGGTGATCTCATTCTAACATTCTATATAGAACAGTTCAATGGTGATCTCATTCTAACATTCTATATAGAACAGTTCAATGGTGATCTCATTCTAACATTCTATATAGAACAGTTCAATGGTGATCTCATTCTAACATTCTATATAGAACAGTTCAATGGTGATCTCATTCTAACATTCTATATAGAACAGTTCAATGGTGATCTCATTCTAACATTCTATATAGAACAGTTCAATGGTGATCTCATTCTAACATTCTATATAGAACAGTTCAATGGTGATCTCATTCTAACATTCTATATAGAACAGTTCAATGGTGATCTCATTCTAACATTCTATATAGAACAGTTCAATGGTGATCTCATTCTAACATTCTATATAGAACAGTTCAATGGTGATCTCATTCTAACATTCTATATAGAACAGTTCAATGGTGATCTCATTCTAACATTCTATATAGAACAGTTCAATGGTGATCTCATTCTAACATTCTATATAGAACAGTTCAATGGTGATCTAGTTTTAACATTATTTCTGTGATTTCTCTTCTGTTGTACAGATTACATTACCGGGGTACCCAGGGGAGACAAAGCTCTAGGCTATGTAAGTATTATGAGCTCATATATACAAACAGAATTTTGTATAAAAAACAATTATTTAGCTTTCATTTAATCTTGGTTAACCCAAGATTCTACGTAGTCTGTCAATGAGAGATTAACCTTTATTTACAGTGCATTCGGAAAGTATTCAGACCCCTTCACTTTTTCCACATTTTGTTGTGTTTTATTCTAAAATGGTTTAAGTAAAAAAAAAAAATTCAATCTATGCTCAATACCCCAATGATCATACTTGAGATGTTTGTACAACTGAACTGGGGTCCACCTATGGTAAATTCAATTGATTGGACATGATTTGGAAAGGCACACGCCTGTCTATATAAGGTCCCACAGTTGACAGTGCATGTCAGAGCAAAAACCAAGCCTTGAGGTCGAGGGAATTGTCCGTAGAGCTTCGAGACAGGATTGTGTTGAGACACAGATCTGGGGAAGGGGACCAGCATTGAAGGACCCCAAGAAGGACCCCAAGAACAGTGGCCTCCATCATTCTTAAATGGGAGAAGTTTGGAACCACAAAGACTCTTCCTAGAGCTGGCCACCCAGCCAAACTGATCAATCGGGGGAGAAGGGCCTTGGTCAGGGAGGTGACCAAGAACCTGTTAATTACCTTGACAGAGCTCCAGAGTTCCTCTGTGGAAATGGGAGAACCTTCCAGAAGGACAACCATCTCTGCAGCACTCCACCAATTAGGCCTTTATGATAGAGTGGCCAGATGGAAGCCACTCCTCAGTAGAATGCACATGACAGCCCGCTTGGCATCTAAAGACTCTCAGACCATGAGAAACAAGATTTAACTCTTTAGGGCCGAAATGCCAAGCATCACATCTGGAGGAAACCTGGCACCATCCCTACGGTGAAGCATGGTGGTGGCAGCGTCATGCTGTGGGGATGTTTTTCAGTGGCAGGGACTGGACTGGGAGACTAGTCAGGATCGGGGGAAAGATGAACGGAGCAAAGTACAGAGAGATCCTTGATGAAAACCTGCTCTAGAGCGCTAAGGACATCAGACTGGAGTGAAGGTTCACCTTCCAACAGGACAACAACCTTAATCACACAGCTAAGACAACGCAGGAGTGGCTTCGGGACAAGTCTCTGAATGTCCTTGACTGGCCCAGCCAGAGCCCACACTTCAACCCGATCGAACATCTCTGGAGAGACCCGAAAATAGCTGTGCAGCGACGCTCCCCATCCAACCTGACAGAGCTTGAGAGGATCTGCAGAGAAGAATGGGAGAAACTCCCCAAATACAGCTGTGCCAAGCTTGTAGCGTCATACCCAAGAAGACTCGAGGCTGTAATCACTGCCTAAGGATGCTTCAAACAAACTACTGAGTAAAGGGTCTGAATACTTATGTAAATGTGATATTTCTGTTATTTTTTAAATAATTTTTTAAATTATATACATTTGCTACAAAGTGAAGGGGTCTGGATGCTTTCCCGTCATTGAGCTAAAATATTTTTGAGAGCTGTACTATACATGTGTTAAAGAGGTCAACGTACCGTGAGGGAAGAACAAGGTCTCCATTGGCGCACAATCAAACATTCAGATTTTACAATGTGGATATTTATCATATTCGTTATGATTTTTTGTGTTCTAACAGGCCCACAATGTGGTTACTAAAAACCCGAATTTAGATCTATTCCGCTGTTTTCGCTGACTAATATTTAGACATAGTTATTTTCAGTTTATAAAACAATATCTGCTAAACGCTAACTTCTGTTCGTATCAGCTGGTAGCATAGCTAGCCATATAGAAATCAGGTGGTGGTACTTGAAGCCATTTTGAAATATAAGTTAATTAGTGGTGATGACATAAACATGTGTCGGGGTTGACATCCATACAAGCATTACGATCTGATGTTTACCCCAAATAGCGTTGAATACACATTTAAACAATAGCTTAAATGTAGGCAAATTTTTAAGGGGGGAGGGGGGGGGGCGTGAGTGGCGTTGGCATGGCATTTCCATTGTTTTGGTCAGTTCAATTTATCTCTTTACTGCATCTGTGTGCTATAGCCAACTATTATTGCCATGGCTAAAACACACAGACTAGATCGACTAGGCTAACTATTATTATGTCAGCGTATCAGTGTGTAAGTCATTGTGGGTGAAAAACGAAAAACCGAGTCAGTTATGTTGTCTTGCCATGTAGGTGAACATCTTCAATGGGAGGAATATGCAGTCTGTCCTGAACTTCACAGGAACACAGGTACGGTATGAGATGGTAGTGGTTTTACATGAAACTGTGCGTGTGCGTGCGTGCGTGCATACCGACTCTGAGCCAGCAGGATGAAAGGAATGTTGACATAATTAATATGATTTGTTTTGAGGGTATAGAGAAAGGGCATCCGTCACGGTCCACACAGAGAAAGGGCATCCGTCACGGTCCACACAGAGACAGGGAGTCAGTTACGGTCCACACAGAGACAGGGAGTCAGTTACGGTCCACACAGAGACAGGGAGTCAGTTACGGTCCACACAGAGACAGGGAGTCAGTTACGGTCCACACAGAGACAGGGAGTCAGTTACGGTCCACACAGAGACAGGGAGTCCGTCACGGTCCACACAGAGACAGGGAGTCAGTTACGGTCCACACAGAGACAGGGAGTCAGTTACGGTCCACACAGAGACAGGGAGTCAGTTACGGTCCACACAGAGACAGGGAGTCAGTTACGGTCCACACAGAGACAGGGAGTCCGTCACGGTCCACACAGAGACAGGGAGTCAGTTACGGTCCACACAGAGACAGGGAGTCAGTTACGGTCCACACAGAGACAGGGAGTCCGTCACGGTCCACACAGAGACAGGGAGTCAGTTACGGTCCACACAGAGACAGGGAGTCAGTTACGGTCCACACAGAGACAGGGAGTCAGTTACGGTCCACACAGAGACAGGGAGTCAGTTACGGTCCACACAGAGACAGGGAGTCAGTTACGGTCCACACAGAGACAGGGAGTCAGTTACGGTCCACACAGAGACAGGGAGTCAGTTACGGTCCACACAGAGACAGGGAGTCAGTTACGGTCCACACAGAGACAGGGAGTCAGTTACGGTCCACACAGAGACAGGGAGTCAGTTACGGTCCACACAGAGACAGGGAGTCGGTTACGGTCCACACAGAGACAGGGAGTCGGTTACGGTCCACACAGAGACAGGGAGTCGGTTACGGTCCACACAGAGACAGGGAGTCGGTTACGGTCCACACAGAGACAGGGAGTCCGTCACGGTCCACACAGAGACAGGGAGTCCGTCACGGTCCACACAGAGACAGGGAGTCTGTCACGGTCCACACAGAGACAGGGAGTCTGTCACGGTCCACACAGAGACAGGGAGTCTGTCACGGTCCACACAGAGACAGGGAGTCTGTCACGGTCCACACAGAGACAGGGAGTCTGTCACGGTCCACACAGAGACAGGGAGTCTGCCACGGTCCACACAGAGACAGGGAGTCTGTCACGGTCCACACAGAGACAGGGCGTCTGTCACGGTCCACACAGAGACAGGGAGTCTGTCACGGTCCACACAGAGACAGGGAGTCTGTCACGGTCCACACAGAGACAGGGAGTCTGTCACGGTCCACACAGAGACAGGGAGTCTGCCACGGTCCACACAGAGACAGGGAGTCTGTCACGGTCCACACAGAGACAGGGAGTCTGTCACGGTCCACACAGAGACAGGAAGTCTGTCACGGTCCACACAGAGACAGGGAGTCTGCCACGGTCCACACAGAGACAGGGAGTCTGTCACGGTCCACACAGAGACAGGGAGTCTGTCACGGTCCACACAGAGACAGGGAGTCTGTCACGGTCCACACAGAGACAGGGAGTCTGTCACGGTCCACACAGAGACAGGGAGTCTGCCACGGTCCACACAGAGACAGGGAGTCTGCCACGGTCCACACAGAGACAGGGAGTCTGTCACGGTCCACACAGAGACAGGGAGTCTGTCACGGTCCACACAGAGACAGGGAGTCTGCCACGGTCCACACAGAGACAGGGAGTCTGTCACGGTCCACACAGAGACAGGGAGTCTGTCACGGTCCACACAGAGACAGGGAGTCAGTTACGGTCCACACAGAGACAGGGAGTCAGTTACGGTCCACACAGAGACAGGGAGTCAGTTACGGTCCACACAGAGACAGGGAGTCAGTTACGGTCCACACAGAGACAGGGAGTCAGTTACGGTCCACACAGAGACAGGGAGTCAGTTACGGTCCACACAGAGACAGGGAGTCAGTTACGGTCCACACAGAGACAGGGAGTCAGTTACGGTCCACACAGAGACAGGGAGTCAGTTACGGTCCACACAGAGACAGGGAGTCAGTTACGGTCCACACAGAGACAGGGAGTCGGTTACGGTCCACACAGAGACAGGGAGTCGGTTACGGTCCACACAGAGACAGGGAGTCGGTTACGGTCCACACAGAGACAGGGAGTCGGTTACGGTCCACACAGAGACAGGGAGTCCGTCACGGTCCACACAGAGACAGGGAGTCCGTCACGGTCCACACAGAGACAGGGAGTCTGTCACGGTCCACACAGAGACAGGGAGTCTGTCACGGTCCACACAGAGACAGGGAGTCTGTCACGGTCCACACAGAGACAGGGAGTCTGTCACGGTCCACACAGAGACAGGGAGTCTGTCACGGTCCACACAGAGACAGGGAGTCTGCCACGGTCCACACAGAGACAGGGAGTCTGTCACGGTCCACACAGAGACAGGGCGTCTGTCACGGTCCACACAGAGACAGGGAGTCTGTCACGGTCCACACAGAGACAGGGAGTCTGTCACGGTCCACACAGAGACAGGGAGTCTGTCACGGTCCACACAGAGACAGGGAGTCTGCCACGGTCCACACAGAGACAGGGAGTCTGTCACGGTCCACACAGAGACAGGGAGTCTGTCACGGTCCACACAGAGACAGGAAGTCTGTCACGGTCCACACAGAGACAGGGAGTCTGCCACGGTCCACACAGAGACAGGGAGTCTGTCACGGTCCACACAGAGACAGGGAGTCTGTCACGGTCCACACAGAGACAGGGAGTCTGTCACGGTCCACACAGAGACAGGGAGTCTGTCACGGTCCACACAGAGACAGGGAGTCTGCCACGGTCCACACAGAGACAGGGAGTCTGTCACGGTCCACACAGAGACAGGGAGTCTGTCACGGTCCACACAGAGACAGGGAGTCAGTTACGGTCCACACAGAGACAGGGAGTCAGTTACGGTCCACACAGAGACAGGGAGTCAGTTACGGTCCACACAGAGACAGGGAGTCCGTCACGGTCCACACAGAGACAGGGAGTCAGTTACGGTCCACACAGAGACAGGGAGTCAGTTACGGTCCACACAGAGACAGGGAGTCAGTTACGGTCCACACAGAGACAGGGAGTCAGTTACGGTCCACACAGAGACAGGGAGTCAGTTACGGTCCACACAGAGACAGGGAGTCAGTTACGGTCCACACAGAGACAGGGAGTCAGTTACGGTCCACACAGAGACAGGGAGTCCGTCACGGTCCACACAGAGACAGGGAGTCCGTCACGGTCCACACAGAGACAGGGAGTCCGTCACGGTCCACACAGAGACAGGGAGTCCGTCACGGTCCACACAGAGACAGGGAGTCCGTCACGGTCCACACAGAGACAGGGAGTCTGTCACGGTCCACACAGAGACAGGGAGTCTGTCACGGTCCACACAGAGACAGGGAGTCTGTCACGGTCCACACAGAGACAGGGAGTCTGTCACGGTCCACACAGAGACAGGGAGTCTGTCACGGTCCACACAGAGACAGGGAGTCTGCCACGGTCCACACAGAGACAGGGAGTCTGTCACGGTCCACACAGAGACAGGGAGTCTGTCACGGTCCACACAGAGACAGGGAGTCTGTCACGGTCCACACAGAGACAGGGAGTCTGTCACGGTCCACACAGAGACAGGGAGTCTGTCACGGTCCACACAGAGACAGGGAGTCTGTCACGGTCCACACAGAGACAGGGAGTCTGCCACGGTCCACACAGAGACAGGGAGTCTGTCACGGTCCACACAGAGACAGGGAGTCTGTCACGGTCCACACAGAGACAGGAAGTCTGTCACGGTCCACACAGAGACAGGGAGTCTGCCACGGTCCACACAGAGACAGGGAGTCTGTCACGGTCCACACAGAGACAGGGAGTCTGTCACGGTCCACACAGAGACAGGGAGTCTGTCACGGTCCACACAGAGACAGGGAGTCTGTCACGGTCCACACAGAGACAGGGAGTCTGTCACGGTCCACACAGAGACAGGGAGTCTGCCACGGTCCACACAGAGACAGGGAGTCTGTCACGGTCCACACAGAGACAGGGAGTCTGTCACGGTCCACACAGAGACAGGGAGTCTGTCACGGTCCACACAGAGACAGGGAGTCTGTCACGGTCCACACAGAGACAGGGAGTCTGCCACGGTCCACACAGAGACAGGGAGTCTGTCACGGTCCACACAGAGACAGGGAGTCGGTTACGGTCCACACAGAGACAGGGAGTCTGCCACGGTCCACACAGAGACAGGGAGTCAGTTACGGTCCACACAGAGACAGGGAGTCGGTTACGGTCCACACAGAGACAGGGAGTCCGCCACGGTCCACACAGAGACAGGGAGTCCATCACGGTCCACACAGAGACAGGGAGTCCATCACGGTCCACACAGAGACAGGGAGTCCGTCACGGTCCACACAGAGACAGGGAGTCTGTCACGGTCCACACAGAGACAGGGAGTCTGTCACGGTCCACACAGAGACAGGGAGTCTGTCACGGTCCACACAGAGACAGGGAGTCTGCCACGGTCCACACAGAGACAGGCAGTATGCCAAGGTCCACACAGAGACAGGGAGACCTTATTCAGCACCGTATTGGTCTCTGTAGTAAACCTTATTCAGCACCGTGTTGGTCTCTGTAGTAAACCTTATTCAGCACCGTATTGGTCTCTGTGGGGTGATGGTTAAACACATTGTATTTCTCCCTGTCTCCTCAGATGGCTGCCTACTTCGGCCATTCTGTGGCAGCGACCGACATCAATAACGATGGGTAAGTAATGATGGGAACACTGACTGCCATGTCCCAAAGGTCACCCTAATCCCTTATATAGTGCAATACATAGGGCAGAGCCCTATTGACCCTGGTGAAAAGTAGTGCACTATGTAGGGCCGGAGCCCTATGGACCCTGGTGAAAAGTAGTGCACTATGTAGGGCCGGAGCCCTATGGACCCTGGTGAAAAGTAGTGCACGACATAGGGCATAGGTTACCATTTGGGACTTGGGCTCTATCTTAGTAGGTTGTGGTGCAAAAGGACAACAAGTGTTTTTTATTGGACAAGGTAGTTTTGTTTATTTGTTGTGTTTGTTTTCTTGGTGTTTTACGGCGTTGCTCCTGGAGCATGTTAGTTAATGGTATAAATAGAGGGCCTGACTTTATACAAACTAAAAATCTATCAGCTCAAGGCGATAGATGTTCTCATCCTGTAGCAGAGCTCGCTAATTAATCTCTAGATGAAGACGCAGTCGTGACCGTATATGGGTAATGACACATCCTCTCCAGACTCCTGACTGTTTTCAGAAACAGTTGAATATCTTGGCCAAAAAAAATGGTAGTTTATTTCAGAAGTTCTCAAACCTTCTTTTTTTTGTGCCCTTTTGTGACCCCTTTTGTGACCCCTTTTGTGACCCCTTTTGGGACCCCTTTTGGGACCCCTTTTGTGACCCCTTTTGTGACCCCTTTTGGGACCCCTTTTGGGACCCCTTTTGGGACCCCTTTTGTGATAGCAAATTCACAACTTGAGTGGGATTCAAATAGAATACAAGGAGTTTTACTGTGAGTTCAGCAATGTATGGCTGGATGAAACAAGTCTCGGGCTCTGGAAAGGGACATTTTAATGCCTCTCAGCATGGGAGTTTAACATATTGCAGTTTTCAAGCTAATTTCCTGCAATTTTACACAGTTGTCAGTCAATTTTACACAGTTTTCAGTCAATTTTACACAGTTTTCAGTCAATTTTACACAGTTTTCAGTCAATTTTACAATGTTTTCAGTCAATTTTACACAGTTTGGGGCTGATTTTGTGTTGTTGCTGCAGCTTTAAAGCTAATATCCTGCCACACGTTTTGGGAAAAAAGATTAAATTACAGTGTATTTATGTCAAAAATATATCAAACAAAACGTTTTTGGTGGAAAACAAGTAGTATTGAGTCAAAAAATGTATAATTGGGGGATACCAATATCCCTGTGAGCCCCCCCAGGCACAAGTTACCCAGGACGAAAAACATGTGTAGATAATAACGTGCAAATAATATTATATTGTATTGTTTTACACCCTCTGAACATATTCCACAGATCCCTTGGCCAAAATATGTTTCATCTGGTGTCGTACCCCACTTTGTGAACCCATGGGTTATATCATTTACAGCGGGTAATAGATCCCTTTAACATTAGGGAATATTGTGTGTAGGTCAGGGCCATTAAACAGAACGAAGGGTTGGTTTCCTGAGCATAGACTAAACCCTTATTCCTGGACTTACAATGCAGTTTCGATGGAGGATCTCCATCTAATACTAGGCTGGATCTACAGTAAGTGTGTGAAACCAAGCCAATTATTATTTTATTTTTTTTAACATTTAGGGACTCAAAAGTAATTGGACAAACTAACATAAGCATAAATTAAATTAGGAATTTTGATACTTGGTTGCAAATCCTTTGCAGTCGATGACTGCCTGAAGCTGCGTTTCTTCCCTGGTGGGCTTTACTGCAGCGGCCTTCAGTTCTTGCTTGTTCTTGTGGCGTTTTGCCTTCAGCAAAGCGAAATGCTCAATTGGATTCAGGTCAGGTGATTGACTTGGCCGTTGCAGAACATTCCACTTGTTTGCCTTAAAAAAAAGAAAACGTATTAGTTTGCTTTCGCAGTATTGCTTCGGGTCATTGTTCATCTGTGAAGAAAGGTTTTGAACCATTTGGCTGAGCAAATAATAACCACTTCAGAATTCATCTTCATCTTCATCTTCTTCAGCTTCTGTCAACAGTCACATCCTCACTAAATACAAGGGAACCAGTTTCATTGACAGCCATACATGCCCACGCCCTAACACCACCTCCCGAGTGGCACAGTGGTTCTAAGGCATTGCATCTCAGTGCTAGAGGCATCACTACAGACCGTGGTTCGATTCCAGGCTGTATCACAACCGGCCGTGTTTAGGGAGTCCCATAGGGCGGCGCACAATTGGCCCCAACGTCGTCCTGGTTTTGCCAGCGGTAGGCTGTCATTGTAAATAATAATTTGTTCTTAACTGACTTGCCTAGTTAAATAAAGATTTAAATTAAATCATTTAAAAAATAAAACCTCCACCGTGATTCACAGTGGTTCCTTCCCTTCTCCATACATCTTCCCATCATTCTGGTACAAGTCGATCTTCGTCTCATCTGTCCATAGGATGTTATTCCAGAACTGTACAGGCTTTTTTTTGATTGTTGTTTGGGTGCAAACTCTAATCTGGCGTTCCTGTTTTTCCAGTGGTTTACATCTTGTGGTAAACCGTCTGTATTTACTCTGGTGAAGTGGGCTCTTGACTGACACAGATACTCCTGCCTCCTGGAGGGTGTTATTGATCTGGACCACTGTCATGAAAAGGGGTTTTTTATTCACCAGGGAAAGAATGATCCCTGTCATCCACCCTGGTCTTCCGGGCCTTTTGGTGTTCCTGAGCTTCTGTCTTTTTAGGAATGTACCAAATGCCAAACTTCAAATCATCTCCTTTTATCTGCCTACCTGTAAGTGAACTAATGAGGGAATAACACACCTGGCCATGGAGCAGCTGAGCAGACAATTGTCCAATTTACTTTTGGTCCCTTAACAATGGGGGGGGGGGCACATATAAAAAAGTGCTGTAATTCCTGCACCGTTGGATGTAAAGACACTCAAATGAAAACTGAAAGTCTTTCCACTCCTATTCATTATTTAATTTCAACTCCAATATGCTGTGATAGACAGCTAAAATAATAATAACTTGGTCAATCGGCAAAGATTTATGGACCTGACTGTCTCTCCTCAGGCTGGTGGATCTGTTTGTAGGGGCCCCTCTGTTCATGGACCGTGGTAGTGATGGGAAGCTGAGGGAGGTGGGTCAGGTGTCTGTGTTCCTGGGGAAAGGAGGCTTCTCCTTCCACACACCCATCACACTGAGTGGGACAGAGATCTACTCACGCTTCGGCAGTTCTATCGCCACACTGGGGGACCTGGATATGGATGGCTTCAACGGTATGTATGAGGCCTCAACAGTATGTATGAGGTTTTAACGGTATGTATGAGGCCTTAACGGTATGTATGAGGCCTCAACAGTATGTATGAGGCCTCAACAGTATGTATGAGGCCTCAACAGTATGTATGAGGTTTTAACGGTATATATGAGGCCTCAACGGTATGTATGAGGCCTCAACAGTATGTATGAGGCCTCAACAGTATGTATGAGGTTTTAACGGTATGTATGAGGCCTCAACGGTATGTATGAGGCCTCAACAGTATGTATGAGGTTTTAACGGTATGTATGAGGCCTCAACGGTATGTATGAGGCCTCAGCGGTATGTATGAGGTTTTAACGGTATGTATGAGGCCTCAGTGGTATGTATGATGGCTTAACGGTATGTATGAGGCCTTAACGGTATGTATGAGGCCTTAACGGTATTTATGAGGCCTTAACGGTATGTATGAGGCCTCAACGGTATGTATGAGGTTTTAACGGTATGTATGAGGCCTCAACGGTATGTATGAGGCCTCAACAGTATGTATGAGGTTTTAACGGTATATATGAGGCCTCAACGGTATGTATGAGGCCTCAACAGTATGTATGAGGCCTCAACAGTATGTATGAGGTTTTAACGGTATGTATGAGGCCTCAACGGTATGTATGAGGCCTCAACAGTATGTATGAGGTTTTAACGGTATGTATGAGGCCTCAACGGTATGTATGAGGCCTCAGCGGTATGTATGAGGTTTTAACGGTATGTATGAGGCCTCAGTGGTATGTATGATGGCTTAACGGTATGTATGAGGCCTTAACGGTATGTATGAGGCCTTAACGGTATTTATGAGGCCTTAACGGTATGTATGAGGCCTCAACGGTATGTATGAGGTTTTAACGGTATGTATGAGGCCTCAACAGTATGTATGAGGTTTTAACGGTATGTATGAAGCCTCAACGGTATGTATGAGGCCTCAACGGTATGTATGAGGTTTTAACGGTATGTATGAGGCCTCAGTGGTATGTATAAGGCCTCAGTGGTATGTATGAGGCCTCAATGGTATGTATGAGGCCTTAACGGTATGAGGCCTTAACGGTGTGAGGCCTTAATGGTATGAGTCCTTAACGGTATGTATGAGGCCTCAACGGTATGTATGAGGCCTCAACGGTATGCATTAGGCCTCAACGGTATGTATGAGGCCTCAACGGTATGCATTAGGCCTCAACGGTATGTATGAGGCCTTAATGGTATGAGTCCTTAACGGTATGTATGAGGCCTTAACGGTATGAGTCCTTAACGGTATATCTAAGGCCTTAATGGTATGTCTGAGGCCTTAACGGTATGTCTGAGGCCTTAACGGTATGTCTGAGGCCTTAACAGTATGTCTGAGGCCTTAATGGTATGAGGCCTTAATGGTATGAGGCCTTAACGGTATGTCTGAGGCCTTAATGGTGAGGCCTTAATTAACAGTATGTCTGAGGCCTTAATGGTATGAGGCCTTAACAGTATGTCTGAGGCCTTAATGGTATGTCTGAGGCCTTAATGGTATGAGGCCTTAACGGTATGTCTGAGGCCTTAACTGTATGTCTGATGTCTGAGGCCTTAACGGTATGTCTGAGGCCTTAACGGTATGTCTGAGGCCTTAACAGTATGTTTGAGGCCTTAACGGTATGTCTGAGGATTCAACTGTATGAGTCCTTAACAGTATGAGTCTTTAACGTTATGAGTCCTTAACGTTATGTATGAGGCCTCAACGGTATAAGGCAACGACAGGTGCCTGGTTCTTTAGCAAAATAACAGAAACTTTACGAAAGTTCACAGGTTGTTTAATGAAATTTGTGGCTTTTTGGGGGAAAGTTACCTCATACTATTCAGGGAGATCCTCTGGTTTGACGACAATGACCAAACCATCATTAAGGGTTGTTGATGATCTTCCTTCCTGTAATGTTTCTCTGTTCCAGACATTGCCATAGCTGCACCCTACGGCGGGCAGAAGCACAGGGGCCTAGTGTACATCCACAATGGGAGGGCTGCAGGGCCTGACCCAGTGCCTTCTCAGGTCCTAGAGGGGAGGTGGGCCTCCTCTTACATGCCCCCAGCTTTGGATACTCCCTGCACGGAGCCACCGATATTGACCAGAATGGATACCCAGGTATTTTGATACTAGATGGATACCCAGGTAGTTTGATACTAGAATGTATACCCAGGTAGTTTGATACTAGAGTGGATACCCAGGTAGTTTGATACTAGTATGGATACCCAGGTAGTTTGATACTAGAATGGATACCCAGGTAGTTTGATACTAGAATGGATACCCAGGTAGTTTGATACTAGAATGGATACCCAGGTAGTTTGATACTAGAATGTATACCCAGGTAGTTTGATACTAGAATGGATACCCAGGTAGTTTGATACTAGAATGGATACCCAGGTAGTTTGATACTAGAATGGATACCCAGGTAGTTTGAAACTAGAATGGATACCCAGGTAGTTTGATACTAGAATGGATACCCAGGTAGTTTGATACTAGAATGGATACCCAGGTAGTTTGATACTAGAATGGATACCCAGGTAGTTTGATACTAGAATGGATACCCAGGTAGTTTGATACTAGAATGGATACCCAGGTAGTTTGATACTAGAATGGATACCCAGGTAGTTTGATACTAGAATGGATACCCAGGTAGTTTGATACTAGAATGGATACCCAGGTAGTTTGATACTAGAATGGATACCCAGGTAGTTTGACACTAGAAAGGATACCCAGGTAGTTTGATACTAGAATGGATACCCAGGTAGTTTGACACTAGAATGGATACCCAGGTAGTTTGATACTAGAATGGATACCCAGGTAGTTTGATACTAGAATGGATACCCAGGTAGTTTGATACTAGAATGGATACCCAGGTAGTTTGATACTAGAATGGATACCCAGGTAGTTTGATACTAGAATGGATACCCAGGTAGTTTGACACTAGAAAGGATACCCAGGTAGTTTGATACTATAATGGATACCCAGGTATTTTGATACTAGAATGGATACCCAGGTAGTTTGATACTAGAATGGGTACCCAGGTAGTTTGATACTAGAATGGATACCGAGGCTTCCTTACGGGAGGTTGGAGTGTCGTAGAAAAATCGTAAATGAGTCCAGCTCTGCTAGTTTTTTCCTGGGTTTATGGTTCCTGAATGCTTACGAATTGTTGCTTGGTAAACCTGCTGTCATTATACTGATGTGTTTCTATCCCCTCTCCCTTCTTTACCTCTCTCTCCCCCCCTCTCTACCTCCCCCCCCTCTCTACCTCTCCCCCCCTCTCTCTCTCCCCCCTCTCTACCTCTCTCTCCCCCCTCTCTACCTCTCCCCCCCCCTCTCTACCTCCCCCCTCTCTACCTCTCTCCCCCTCCCCCCCCCCTCTACCTCCCCTCTCTCCCCCCTCTCTCTACCTCTCTGCCCCTCTCCCTTCTCTACCTCTCTCTCCCCCCTCTCTACCTCTCCCCCCCTCTCTACCTCTCTCCCTCCCTCTTCTCTACCTCCCCCCTCTCTACCCCCCCCTCTCTACCTCTCCCCCCTCTCTACCCCCCCCCTATCTACCCCCTCCGCTCTCTACCTCTCTCTCCCCCCCTTCTCTACCTCTCTCTCCCCCTTCTCTACCTCTCTCCCCCCCTTCTCTACCTCTCTCTCCCCCTCCCCCCTCTCTACCTCTCTCTCCCCCTCCCCCCTCTCTACCTCCCCCCTCTCCCATCTACCTCTCTCTCCCCCTCTCCACCACAGACTTAATAGTGGGTGTATTTGGTGCAGACAAAGCAGTTCTATACAGGTACAGTAGTGCTGTGGTTTCCTTTGATGTTCCACATGCCTTCAATGTACTGTTCTTCATGATCCATCTCACCTAAACCATGTTTCTGTTTCATTTAAAGTATCCCACATGATTTATATGCAATTAGTGGCACATTTAAGCCTTTAGTAGCTGTTTCTCATTTAAAAAGTGAATGTGTTTGGTGAACAAAGTCCACATTAAGCCTTAATAGCGTACATATTATACAGGCGTTCCACAACACAGACATATACAGTATAGATTTGACATGCAATACTGAACAACTCCTAAAGGATCAACCGGTGAATTGATCCGATAGCTAAGCTCTGTTGTTATGGTCGTGACCGATGGCCACGTATAGATGAGTGAGTTTCTCTCCCGCTGGCTGACTGGCTGTGAGAGCAGAGACCTGTGCTGCTAGAGGACTTCCAACAAACACCAGATTGCTCTCTTTTTATTGAACAGCTTTTACCAACGCTCCTCCCTGTACGGTGTTCAAATCAAATCAAATCAAATTTATTTATATAGCCCTTCGTATATCAGCTGATATCTCAAAGTGCTGTACAGAAACCCAGCCTAAAACCCCAAACAGCAAGCAATGCAGGTGTAGAAGCACGGTGGCTAGGAAAAACTCCCTAGAAAGGCCAATACCTAGGAAGAAACCTAGAGAGGAACCAGGCTATGTGGGGTGGCCAGTCCTCTTCTGGCTGTGCCGGGTGGAGATTATAACAGAACATGGCCAAGATGTTCAAATGTTCATAAATGACCAGCATGGTCGAATAATAATAAGGCAGAACAGTTGAAACTGGAGCAGCAGCACAGTCAGGTGGAAGTTGAAACTGGAGCAGCAGCATGGCCAGGTGGACTGGGGACAGCAAGGAGTCATCATGTCAGGTAGTCTTGGGGCATGGTCCTAGGGCTCAGGTCCTCCGAGAGAGAGAAAGAAAGAGAGAAGGAGAGAATTAGAGAACGCACACTTAGATTCACACAGGACACCGGATAGGACAGGAGAAGTACTCCAGATATAACAAACTGACCCCAGCCCCCCGACACATAAACTACTGCAGCATAAATACTGGAGGCTGAGACAGGAGGGGTCAGGAGACACTGTGGCCCCATCCGAGGACACCCCCGGACAGGGCCAAACAGGAAGGATATAACCCCACCCACTTTGCCAAAGCACAGCCCCCACACCACTAGAGGGATATCTTCAACCACCAACTTACCATCCTGAGAGTGTTGACCGGTCACTGGTGAGGTCTGACCTCAACACGATGAGATCTTAGTCTCTATTGAAGCTCTCTGATGTTGACTTGAGGCACCCCCCCCCCCCTGCTCACTGTTCTGTATATGGCATGTAAGCTTGACTTCTGACCCCACCCCCCAGGGCCCGGCCCGTCATCAGTGTTAACGCCTCCCTGGACATCAGCCCTCAGATCCTCAACCCAGAGGAAAGGAGCTGCAAGCTGCCTGACAGTGACACTAAAGTGTCCTGGTGAGTAATATAATTTGATTTTCATTTTTTAAATAGATATTTATGTCTGTGTGTGATGATATGGTCCATATCAGGGGCTGCATTGAGGAGCCAAAATGTTATGAACTTCCTCTCTGGTAACGTTCCTGTCTAACTTTCAGACAGACTTCCTCTCTGGTAACGTCCTGTCTAACTGTCAGAGAGACTTCCTCTCTGGTAACATCCTGTCTAACTGTCAGACAGACTTCCTCTCTGGTAACGTCCTGTCTAACTGTCAGACAGACAGAGCTGATGTCGGAAACATGCAACATGTTTATCTAGCTACCGTTCGGTGTTAGAGAACACTATGGCCTTTGCTTTAGAGTTCAATCTGATTCGTTTTTGGTCATATCTTGTTCTCCCCTCAGTTTCAAAGTGAAGTACTGTCTTAAAGCGAGTGGAAGAGGTGCACCAGATTCACTGAGTAAGTATCTGAAGGACATCTTCTACTACTAGTACTCTACGCTACGTTGGCGCCCCCTACGGGGCTCTGCTACTCAACGAATGCTACTCGGAGATATAGTGTTACAGCACAGCGGTTGCTTCTCCCCTGTCGACAAGCTGTTCTCTCAGAGAAACTCCTGTTAGATCGCAAAAACACAGCTGTCTGTCCCTCTACTTCTCTGAAATAGTGCCTATGTCCCCAAAAGACGCCCTTATTCCCTACATTGTGCACTACTTTTTGGACCAGAGCCCTGTGGAACCTGGTCAAAAGTAGTGCACTATAACGGGATTAGGATGCCATGTAGGATGCATGGAGTAGCTATAGCGCCACATCTCGCCTCCTGAGTCTCTGTAGACACATCATGTCTGGCTGTTACCCAGCCTGTTACCCAGCCTGTTAGATCATAACTTCAGGCTAGCCCTGCGGCCTGTTAGATCATAGCTTCAGGCTAGCCCTGCGGCCTGTTAGATCATAGCTTCAGGCTAGCCCTGCGGCCTGTTAGATCATAGCTTCATGCTAGCCCTGCGGCCTGTTAGATCATAGCTTCAGGCTAGCCCTGCGGCCTGTTAGATCATAGCTTCAGGCTAGCCCTGCAGCCTGTTAGATCATAGCTTCAGGCTAGCAGTGCGGCCTGTTATATCATAGCTTCAGGCTAGCAGTGCGGCCTGTTAGATCATAGCTTCAGGCTAGCAGTGCTTCCTGTTAGATCATAGCTTCAGGCTAGCAGTGCTTCCTGTTAGATCATAGCTTCAGGCTAGCCCTGAGGCCTGTTAGATCATAGCTTCAGGCTAGCCCTGCGGCCTGTTAGATCATAGCTTCAGGCTAGCCCTGCGGCCTGTTAGATCATAGCTTCAGGCTAGCCCTGAGGCCTGTTAGATCATAGCTTCAGGCTAACAGTGCAGCCTGTTAGAGACTCCGGGGAAGTGGATAAAGGGCCTCATTGCCAACATCCCAAAGTATCCCTTTAACTAAAAGCTACCCTGATTATCTGCATTGACCCTTTTGGCACAAACGTTTTTGACTCATCACATACACTGCTGCTAGTGTTTATTATCTATCCTGTTTCCTCGTCACTTTATTCCTAGTTATATCTACCATAATTACCTCATACTCCTGCACATCGACCTGGCACTGGTACCCCATGTATATAGCCAAGTTATCGTTACTCATTGTGTATTGGTGCTTTGTGCTTCTACACCTGCATTGCTTGCTGTTTGGGGTTTTAGGCTGGGTTTCTGTACAGCACTTTGAGATATCAGCTGATGTACGAAGGGCTATATAAATAAATACATTCGTTGGCCCACCTCTCCTACTCAACAAATAAATATAAATACATAAATAAATAAATACAATTTATAAATACATTTGATTTGATTCTTAATATTACTTGTGTTATTACTTTTCTATTATTTTTCTATTTTAAGTAAAGTAAGTAAGTTAAGTAAGCCATTTCACTGTTAGTCTCCAGCTGTTGATACGAAGCATGTGAAAAATACAATTTGATTTGATTTGTCTTTCGGAAACTAGTATTTCCCCTGAAAGCATTGCTTGTATCACACTAGTGCCATGAGTGTAAAACTAGCTGTCAGCGACTGTTTTAGTCACTAACCAGGCCTCATGTTTACCGTCTGTCTGTGTACTTGTCAGACTTCCAGGTTCACCTTGTCCTGGATAGACTCAAACACAAGGGGGCGACAAAGAGAGTTCTGTTCCTCCACAGCAAAACTTCCCAGTACACAAAAAACATGACGGTCAGCAACGGCCAAGGACCAGCCTGCGAGGAGCAAGAAGCCTTCCTCATAGTGAGTTACTGTTGTTTAAGTATTGCTCGAGGCCCCTGGTGTCAAACTCATTCCACGGAGGGCCCAGTATCTACGGGTTTTCGCTCCTCCCTTGTCCTTGATTGAATTAAAGTCACTGATTAGTAAGGAATTTCCCCTCACCTGGTTGTCTAGGTCTTAATTGAAAGGAAAAAACAAAAACCAGCAGACACTAGGCCCTCCATGGAATGAGATTGACACCTCTGCTGTGTAGGTCTTCCTTATAGTGAGTGATGCTGAGCAATGCACTTGTTTTATTGTCCTGTGTGCATGGAATGTGTTGAGCACTCTGATACCCTTTACACAGTGCTGAGCTGAGCCACGGTGAGCTGTACTATGTTGGCCTGGCGTAGCCCGTAGTTCCTCTTAACCACACTGGACAATCTGAAAGAAAACATCGGTGACAGGACAGTAGGGTTCTGGTCGGCATGACTCCTACGTTTACAACTTCACTGCTTTGCTTAACTGTTTACTAAACACTACTAGGGATGGTCTTGCGTAATCGAGTTTTCAAACTGTAACCAGAGATATTCTAAGCTATTTGTTGGAATGTGCTTCGTGGTTGTCCAGTTTTATTTGGTTTGTTAATGCTTTCTTAAAGATGATGCTAATTTGCTTTGACTCTCGTGTTCCATTTGTACATGTGCATTTGCGGGGCACAACCAAAAATAAACCAAGGCAAGCATCACACAGTTCTTATCCTTAAATTTCCTTTCCCCTCTCCTCCATGTCTCACTCACTCGTGTTCCTATCGCTCCCTTTAAACACACATGTGCACACACAAGCTCCCGTAGGCCTACAGAAATAAATGCCTATAAAAACATATCTACCTGATGTTATACGCAACCTACATTCCTTGCCAAATTCTGACAGTTTTATCACAAATTGTAAATAGACTGGTGGGTCAGACCCACCTTTGCCTCCAGAACAGACTGAATTCTTCAGGGCATGGATTCTACAAGTTGTCCAATACATGTGTTGCTCAATTGGTATCAAGGGACCTAAGGTGTGCCAGGAACATATTCCTCACACCATTACACCACCCCCACCACCAGCCGGTACCGTTGACACCAGACAGGATGAGTCCATGGAGTCACGCTGCTTACGCCAAATCATGACTCTGCCATCAGCATGACGCAACAGGAAGTGAGGTTTGTCGGACCAGGTGATGTTTTTCCACTCCTCAGTTGTCCAGTGTTGGTGATGCCCACTGGAGCCTCTTCTTCTTGTTTTTAGCTGATAGGAACCCGGTGTGGTCGTCTGCTGCAGTATCCCCTCCGTGACGAAAACAGATGAGTTGTGTTTTTAGAGATGCCGATCTGCACACCACTGTTGTACTGCGCTGTCATTGGCCTGTTTGTGGCCCGCCTGTTAGCTTGAACCATTCTTGCCATTCTCCTTTGACCTCTCTCATCAACAATATGTTTTTGTCCACAGCACTGCAGCTGACTGGACGATTTTTGTTTGTCGTATTATTCGCTGTCACTCAAGAGGATGGCCATTTCTGAGACACTGGATTGGACATGACTGACACTGACGATTATACCACGCTTAAAGCTGCTTAGGTCACTTGCCCATTCTGACGTTCCATCAAACAGCAACTGAATGCCTTAATGTCCGTCTGCCTGGTTTATATAGCAAGTCATGGCCACGTCACTCACTGTCTGTCAGAACAGAATTTTGGAAAATTCAAAAGAACAGGCAGAATAAACTAAATTGAACATCTATGTGTGTATATATATCTATATATAGAGAGGAAGTCTGTCTGACAGTTATATATATCTATATATAGAGAGAGAGGAAGTCTGTCTGACAGTTATATATATCTATATATAGGGAGGAAGTCTGTCTGACAGTTATATATATCTATATATAGAGAGGAAGTCTGTCTGACAGTTATATATATCTATATATAGGGAGAGAGGAAGTTTGTCTGACAGTTATATATATAACCAGTTGATATTAGTGTGTTCCATGATATAATATAACCAGTTGATATTAGTGTGTTCCATGATATAATATAACCAGTTGATATTAGTGTGTTCCATGATATAATATAACCAGTTGATATTAGTGTGTTCCATGATATAATATAACCAGTTGATATTAGTGTGTTCCATGATATAATATAACCAGTTGATATTAGTGTGTTCCATGATATAATATAACCAGTTGATATTAGTGTGTTCCATGATATAATATAACCAGTTGATATTAGTGTGTTCCATGATATAATATAACCAGTTGATATTAGTGTGTTCCATGATATAATATAACCAGTTGATATTAGTGTGTTCCATGATATAATATAACCAGTTGATATTAGTGTGTTCCATGATATAATATAACCAGTTGATATTAGTGTGTTCCATGATATAATATAACCAGTTGATATTAGTGTGTTCCATGATATAATATAACCAGTTGATATTAGTGTGTTCCATGATATAATATAACCAGTTGATATTAGTGTGTTCCATGATATAATATAACCAGTTGATATTAGTGTGTTCCATGATATAATATAACCAGTTGATATTAGTGTGTTCCATGATATAATATAACCAGTTGATATTAGTGTGTTCCATGATATAATATAACCAGTTGATATTAGTGTGTTCCATGATATAATATAACCAGTTGATATTAGTGTGTTCCATGATATAATATAACCAGTTGATATTAGTGTGTTCCATGATATAATATAACCAGTTGATATTAGTGTGTTCCATGATATAATATAACCAGTTGATATTAGTGTGTTCCATGATATAATATAACCAGTTGATATTAGTGTGTTCCATGATATAATATAACCAGTTGATATTAGTGTGTTCCATGATATAATATAACCAGTTGATATTAGTGTGTTCCATGATATAATATAACCAGTTGATATTAGTGTGTTCCATGATATAATATAACCAGTTGATATTAGTGTGTTCCATGATATAATATAACCAGTTGATATTAGTGTGTTCCATGATATAATATAACCATATATAATGATATAATATAATATAACTTGCTCTGCAGGATGACTCTGAGTTCCGGGACAAGATCACTCCCATCTCTGTGTTCATGGAGTTTAGTCTGGACTACCAGCAGGCAGCAGATAAGACCGGCCTACTGCCTATCCTGGAGCAGACTACCACCACCAACATCTCCAAACAGGTACACATATGTATTTAACTAAGGATACATCCCAAATGGCACCCTATTCTCTATATAGTGCACAGGGTTCTGGTCAAAACTAGTGTGCCATATAGGGAGTCGGGAGCCATTTGGGAAGGACGGTAACTGTTGTGATCAGGTATAGAGTAACACATGGTGAGAGGTGGGTCACATGGTGAGAGGGAGAGGTGGGTCACATGGTGAGAGGTGGGTCACATGGTGAGAGGGAGAGGTGGGTCACATGGTGAGTAGGAGAGGTGGGTCACATGGTGAGAGGGAGAGGTGGGTCACATGGTGAGTAGGAGAGGTGGGTCACATGGTGAGTAGGAGAGGTGGGTCACATGGTGAGAGGGAGAGGTGGGTCACATGGTGAGAGGGAGAGGTGGGTCACATGGTGAGTAGGAGTGGTGGGTCACATGGTGAGTAGGAGAGGTGGGTCACATGGTGAGTAGGAGAGGTGGGTCACATGGTGAGTAGGAGAGGTGTGTCACATGGTGAGTAGGAGAGTTGGGTCACATGGTGAGTAGGAGAGGTGGGTCACATGGTGAGAGGGAGAGGTGGGTCACATGGTGAGAGGGAGAGGTGGGTCACATGGTGAGTGGGAGAGGTGGGTCACATGGTGAGTGGGAGAGGTGGGTCACATGGTGAGAGGGAGAGGTGGGTCACATGGTGAGTGGGAGAGGTGGGTCACATGTTGAGAGGGAGAGGTGGGTCACATGGTGAGTGGGAGAGGTGGGTCACATGGTGAGTGGGAGAGGTGGGTCACATGGTGAGTAGGAGAGGTGGGTCACATGGTGAGTAGGAGAGGTGGGTCACATGGTGAGTAGGAGAGGTGGGTCACATGGTGAGTAGGAGAGGTGGGTCACATGGTGAGTAGGAGAGGTGGGTCACATGGTGAGTAGGAGAGGTGGGTCACATGGTGAGTCGGAGAGGTGGGTCACATGGTGAGTCGGAGAGGTGGGTCACATGGTGAGTCGGAGAGGTGGGTCACATGGTCACATGTTGAATAGGAGAGGTGGGTCACATGGTGAGCAGGAGAGGTGGGTCACATGGTCACATGGTGAGTAGGAGAGATGGGTCACATGGTGAGTAGGAGAGATGGGTCACATGGTGAGTAGGAGAGTTGGGTCACATGGTGAGTAGCAGAGGCGTGTCACGTGGTCACATGGTTAGTAGGAGAGGTGAGTCACATGGTGAGTAGGAGAGGTGGGTCACATGTTTGGTAGGAGAGGTGGGTCACATGGTGAGTTGGAGAGGTGAGTCACATGGTCACATGGTGAGTAGGAGAGGTGGGTCACATGGTTAGTAGGAGAGGTGGGTCACATGGTTAGTAGGAGAGGCGGGTCACATGGTGAGTAGGAGAGGTGTGTCACATGGTGAGTAGGAGAGGTGGGTCACATGGTGAGTATGAGAGGTGGGTCACATGATGAGTAGGAGAGGTGGGTCACATGGTCACATGGTGTGTAGGAGAGGTGGGTCACATGGTGAGTAGGAGAGGTGGGTCACATGGTGAGTGGGAGAGGTGGGTCACATGGTGAGTGGGAGAGGTGGGTCACATGGTGAGTGGGAGAGGTGGGTCACATGGTGAGTGGGAGAGGTGGGTCACATGGTGAGAGGGAGAGGTGGGTCACATGTTGAGAGGGAGAGGTGGGTCACATGGTGAGTGGGAGAGGTGGGTCACATGGTGAGTGGGAGAGGTGGGTCACATGGTGAGTAGGAGAGGTGGGTCACATGGTGAGTAGGAGAGGTGGGTCACATGGTGAGTAGGAGAGGTGGGTCACATGGTGAGTAGGAGAGGTGGGTCACATGGTGAGTCGGAGAGGTGGGTCACATGGTGAGTCGGAGAGGTGGGTCACATGGTGAGTCGGAGAGGTGGGTCACATGGTCACATGTTGAATAGGAGAGGTGGGTCACATGGTGAGCAGGAGAGGTGGGTCACATGGTCACATGGTGAGTAGGAGAGATGGGTCACATGGTGAGTAGGAGAGATGGGTCACATGGTGAGTAGGAGAGTTGGGTCACATGGTGAGTAGCAGAGGCGTGTCACGTGGTCACATGGTTAGTAGGAGAGGTGAGTCACATGGTGAGTAGGAGAGGTGGGTCACATGTTTGGTAGGAGAGGTGGGTCACATGGTGAGTTGGAGAGGTGAGTCACATGGTCACATGGTGAGTAGGAGAGGTGGGTCACATGGTTAGTAGGAGAGGTGGGTCACATGGTTAGTAGGAGAGGCGGGTCACATGGTGAGTAGGAGAGGTGTGTCACATGGTGAGTAGGAGAGGTGGGTCACATGGTGAGTATGAGAGGTGGGTCACATGATGAGTAGGAGAGGTGGGTCACATGGTCACATGGTGTGTAGGAGAGGTGGGTCACATGGTGAGTAGGAGAGGTGGGTCACATGGTGAGTAGGAGAGGTGGGTCACATGGTGAGTAGGAGAGGTGGGTCACATGGTGAGTAAGGAGAGGTGGGTCACATGGTGAGTAGGAGAGGTGGGTCACATGGTGAGTAGGAGAGGTGGGTCACATGGTCACATGGTGAGTAGGAGAGGTGTGTCACATGGTAAGTAGGAGAGGTGGGTCACATGGTGAGTAGGAGAGGTGGGTCACATGGTGAGTAGGAGAGGTGGGTCACATGGTTAGTAGGAGAGGTGGGTCACATGGTTAGTAGGAGAGGTGGGTCACATGGTGAGTAGGAGAGGTGGGTCACATGGTCACATGGTGAGTAGGAGAGGTGTGTCACATGGTAAGTAGCAGAGAGGGTCACATGGTTAGTAGGAGAGGTGGGTCACATGGTGAGTAAGAGAGATCGGTCACATGGTGAGTAGGAGAGGTGGGTCACATGGTGAGTAGGAGAGGTGGGTCACATGGTGAGTAGGAGAGGTGGGTCACATGGTGAGTAGGAGAGGTGGGTCACATGGTCACATGGTGAGTAGGAGAGGTGTGTCACATGGTAAGTAGGAGAGGTGGGTCACATGGTTAGTAGGAGAGGTGGGTCACATGGTGAGTAGGAGAGGTGGGTCACATGGTCACACGGTGAGTAGGAGAGGTGGGTCACATGGTTAGTAGGAGAGGTGGGTCACATGGTTAGTAGGAGAGGTGGGTCACATGGTGAGTAGGAGAGGTGGGTCACATGGTCACATGGTTAGTAGGAGAGGTGGGTCACATGGTCACATGGTGAGTAAGAGAGATCGGTCGCATGGTGAGTAGGAGAGGTGGGTTACATGGTGAGTAGGAGAGGTGGGTCACATGGTGAGTAGGAGAGGTGGGTCACATGGTGAGTAGGAGAGGTGGGTCACATGGTGAGTAGGAGAGGTGGGTCACATGGTGAGTAGGAGAGGTGGGTCACATGGTGAGTAGGAGAGGTGGGTCACATGGTGAGTAGGAGAGGTGGGTTAACAAACTTTCTGCTTGTGACACTGTTTTTCAGGCCCATGTCCTACTGGACTGTGGAGATGAC
Source organism: Oncorhynchus kisutch (assembly GCF_002021735.2). NCBI lineage: Eukaryota > Metazoa > Chordata > Actinopteri > Salmoniformes > Salmonidae > Oncorhynchus > Oncorhynchus kisutch. The sequence continues at coordinate 47,129,447 of NC_034199.2, forward strand.
AACATCTGCAAGCCAGACCTCAAGCTGTCTGTAGTGAGGTGAGTGGTCTGTCACTTGTTAAGTTACCTCCTCTTCCAGGATCTCATGCCACATTCATTCATTCCTATAACAGCTAGCCAAGTCGAGCTGTTTTGGTCTGGTTACACATCCACCCTAGTTGTTGAAACCATGTTGGAAAGGACAAAGTGATGTAGAATATCTCAGCCAGCACAGTAAGGTTCTGGTTGGCCATCTGGTGTGAATCAGGCATCAGTGAGATGGTCTTAACTTTTCCATTAGTTTCTATTTCTACTACCAGTGACCAGAAGGAGATTGTCCTGACTGAGTAAGGTTTCAAAATCCCAGAAATCTTCACAGGGTTTTCTGAAATCCTAATTGCAGGATTCCCATAATCAGGCGAGCATAACCAGGGAGGCAATCCTCCAAGCAGGATTTCTGACAAACCTAGGAATTTTGGCATAGCAAAATTATGGAAACTTCCCCATAGTCTAACTCCATTCTGTTAATCTGATCTCTGACCTCCCCAGTGACCAGAAGCAGATCATTCTGTTAATCTGATCTCTGACCTCCCCACTGACCAGAAGCAGATCATTCTGTTAATCTGATCTCTGACCTCCCCAGTGACCAGAAGCAGATCATTCTGTTAATCTGATCTCTGACCTCCCCAGTGACCAGAAGCAGATCATTCTGTCAATCTGATCTCTGACCTCCCCAGTGACCAGAAGCAGATCATTCTGTTAATCTGATCTCTGACCTCCCCACTGACCAGAAGCAGGTCATTCTGTTAATCTGATCTCTGACCTCCCCAGTGACCAGAAGCAGATCTACATAGGAGATGATAACCCCTTGACCCTGGAGGTGACAGCGGAGAACAGAGGAGAGGGGGCGTACGAGGCAGAGCTACATGTCTTCCTTCCTCCCCAGGCTGACTTCACTGGGGTCGTACGCAACAGTGAGGTAAAATAAAATGGAGGCCCCAGATGTAACAGATGTGATCGTACTTCGTAACTCTCTTCCGTTGTGTTTTCAAACCAAAGTACTGTCCAGCCAGCGATCTCAGTTGATTGATGTTTATTCTGATGATAGACACAAGGAAGCAGATTAGATTTGCAGGACGACAGTATATATTGATGGCTGTAGAATCGTGATACGTCTTTTAGCAGGGAAATAACTGTGAATTGGCAAAGGGGAGCTAATGTGACCATTACAAATAGAGCATGCTAGCTAACGCGTTCTCTTACAGCGATAACATACTATTAGAGAATGCTAGCTAACGCGTTCTCTTACAGCGATAACATACTATTAGAGCATGCTAGCTAACGCGTTCTCTTACAGCGATAACATAATATTAGAGCATGCTAGCTAACGCGTTCTCTTACAGCGATAACATACTATTAGAGCATGCTAGCTAACGCGTTCTCTTACAGCGATAACATACTATTAGAGAATGCTAGCTAACGTGTTCTCTTACAGCGATAACATACTATTAGAGAATGCTAGCTAACGCGTTCTCTTACAGCGATAACATACTATTAGAGCATGCTAGCTAACGCGTTCTCTTACAGCGATAACATACTATTAGAGCATGCTAGCTAACGCGTTCTCTTACAGCGATAACATACTATTAGAGAATGCTAGCTAACGAGTTCTCTTACAGCGATAACATACTATTAGAGAATGCTAGCTAACGTGTTCTCTTACAGCGATAACATAATATTAGAGAATGCTAGCTAACGCGTTCTCTTACAGCGATAACATACTATTAGAGTATGCTAGCTAACGCGTTCTCTTACAACGATAACATACTTTTAGAGAATGCTAGCTAACGCGTTCTCTTACAGCGATAACATACTATTAGAGAATGCTAGCTAACGCGTTCTCTTACAGCGATAACATACTATTAGAGAATGCTAGCTAACGCGTTCTCTTACAGCGATAACATAATATTAGAGCATGCTAGCTGACGCGTTCTCTTACAGCGATAACATAATATTAGAGCATGCTAGCTGACGCGTTCTCTTACAGCGATAACATACTATTAGAGCATGCTAGCTAACACGTTCTCTTACAGCGATAACATACTATTAGAGCATGCTGGTCCATGTTGACTCTACAAGGTGTCTAAAGTGTTCCACAGGGATGCTGGTCCATGTTGACTCTACAAGGTGTTGAAAGCGTTCCACAGGGATGCTGGTCCATGTTGACTCTACAAGGTGTTGAAAGCGTTCCACAGGGATGCTGGTCCATGTTGACTCTACAAGGTGTTGAAAGCGTTCCACAGGGATGCTGGTCCGTGTTGACTCTACAAGGTGTTGAAAGCATTCCACAGGGATGCTGGCCCATGTTGACTCTACAAGGTGTTGAAAGCGTTCCACAGGGATGCTGGTCCATGTTGACTCTACAAGGTGTTGAAAGCGTTCCACAGGGATGCTGGCCCATGTTGACTCTACAAGGTGTTGAAAGCGTTCCACAGGGATGCTGGCCCATGTTGACTCTACAAGGTGTTGAAAGCGTTCCACAGGGATGCTGGTCCATGTTGACTCTACAAGGTGTTGAAAGCGTTCCACAGGGATGCTGGTCCATGTTGACTCTACAAGGTGTTGAAAGCGTTCCAAAGGGATGCTGGTCCATGTTGACTCTACAAGGTGTTGAGCGTTCCACAGGGATACTGGCCCATGTTGACTCTACAAGGTGTTGAAAGCGTTCCACAGGGATGCTGGCCCATGTTGACTCTACAAGGTGTTGAAAGCGTTCCACAGGGATGCTGGTCCATGTTGACTCTACAAGGTGTTGAAAGCGTTCCACAGGGATGCTGGTCCATGTTGACTCTACAAGGTGTTGAAAGCGTTCCACAGGGATGCTGGTCCATGTTGACTCTACAAGGTGTTGAAAGCGTTCCACAGGGATGCTGACCCATGTTCACTCTACAAGGTGTTGAAAGCGTTCCACAGGGATGCTGGTCCATGTTGACTCTACAAGGTGTTGAAAGCGTTCCCCAGGGATGCTGGTCCATGTTGACTCTACAAGGTGTTGAAAGCGTTCCACAGGGATGCTGGCCCATGTTGACTCTACAAGGTGTTGAAAGCGTTCCACAGGGATGCTGGCCCATGTTGACTCTACAAGGTGTTGACAGCGTTCCACAGGGATGCTGGCCCATGTTGACTCTACAAGGTGTTGAAAGCGTTCCACAGGGATGCTGGTCCATGTTGACTCTACAAGGTGTTGAAAGCGTTCCACAGGGATGCTGACCCATGTTGATTTCAATGCTTCCAATGCTTCTTGTGTCAAGATGGCTGGATGTCCGTTGGTTGATGAACCATTCTTGATACACACAGGAAACTGTTGAGCGTGAAAAACCCAGCAGCATTGAGGTTCTTGACCCACACAAACCCGTGCGCCTGGCACCTACTACCATACCCCGTTCAAAGGCACTTAATTATTTAGTTTCAAGGCTTAAAAACAATGATTTAACCAGGTCTCCCCCACTTCTATTCTACACTGATTGAAGGGGATTTAACAAGTGACATCAATAAGGGATCATAGCTTTCACCTGGTCAGTCTATGTCATGGAAAGAGCAGGTGTTCCTAATGTTTTGTACACTCAGTGTAGTCTTGCCTCTGTGTGTTGAATGTTCCCCCACTGCCTGATCGTGGTGTGTGCCGAAGGAAGGATACACCCCGAAGGGAAGGACAATACAATACAACAGTTTGTGGTTTTGACAATGAAATAGGAAACCGATGGATTGCATTAGTCAAGCTGATAGATCCTATTAATTTCTCCGTCCCAGACTCTGACTTCACTGTGCACCGCCCGGTACAGTGGTGGCTAGGTTATCCATTACATAAGGTGTTAAATCAAATCAAATCAACAACAAAAATGTCACATGCGACCTTACAGTGAAACGCTGAATACAACAGGTGTAGTAGACCTTACAGTGAAACGCTGAATACAACAGGTGTAGTAGACCTCACAGTGAAACGCTGAATACAACAGATGTAGTAGACCTCACAGTGAAATGCTGAATACAACAGGTGTAGTACACCTCACAGTGAAATGCTGAATACAACATGTGTAGACCTCACAGTGAAATGCTGAATACAACAGGTGTAGTAGACCTCACAGTGAAACGCTGAATACAACAGGTGTAGTAGACCTCACAGTGAAATGCTGAATACAACAGGTGTAGTAGACCTTACAGTGAAACGCTGAATACAACAGGTGTAGTAGACCTCACAGTGAAATGCTGAATACAACAGGTGTAGTAGACCTCACAGTGAAATGCTGAATACAACATGTGTAGACCTCACAGTGAAATGCTGAATACAACAGGTGTAGTAGACCTTACAGTGAAATACTGAATACAACAGGTGTAGTAGACCTTACAGTGAAATGCTGAATACAACAGGTGTAGTAGACCTTACAGTGAAATGCTGAATACAACAGGTCTAGTAGACCTTACAGTGAAATGCTGAATACAACAGGTGTAGTAGACCTTACAGTGAAATGCTGAATACAACAGGTGTAGTAGACCTTACAGTGAAATGCTTAATACAACAGGTGTAGTAGACCTTACAGTGTAATGTTGAATACAACAGGTCTAGTAGACCTTACAGTGAAATGCTGAATACAACAGGTGTAGTAGACCTTACAGTGAAATGCTGAATACAACAGGTGTAGTAGACCTTACAGTGAAATGCTGAATACAACAGGTGTAGTAGACCTTACAGTGAAATGCTGAATACAACAGGTGTAGTAGACCTTACAGTGAAATGCTTAATTGCAAGCCTTTAACCAACAATGCAGTTTTAAGAAAAATAAGGGTGAAGTAAAAATAAATTTAAAAAATAAAAGTAACAAGTAATTCATCATCAGCATTAAAATAACAGTAGAGAGGCTATATAACCTGGGCCACAGGTTAGTCGAGGTAATTGAGGTAATATGTACATGTAGGTATAGTTAAAGTGACTAGCTATCAACATTAACATAGTATCATGCATTTTGTCGGTTTCTCCCTTGCAGACTCTGTCTAGATTGTCCTGTGCATACAAGACAGAGAACCAGACCAGGGTGGTGGTGTGTGACCTGGGGAACCCCATGAAAGGAGGAATTAAGGTGAGTGGATGGAGCATGCAGATTGGTATCCATCCCGTTGACCTGAATTGGGGGGGGGGGTCTGTTCTAGGGATTCTATTTCTATGTTGGTGTTGACTAGACAGCGCCATTTCACCAGTTGAAATTCCTGGTACATGTGAATGTACTTGGTGAATAAAGATGATTCTGATTCTGATCAGAGGGGTGTGTTTACACAGGCTGCCCAAATCTGATTCATTTATTGGCCCAAAAAAATTAATCAGATCTGATTGGTCAAAAGTAAAACATTTTTGGAAAACATTTCAGTAATTGCGCTGCCTGTATAAACGCAGTACGAGACTTAAAATCAGAATGGTGATGATCCTGAGGCTGTGGTGCGATGTCGTCTTCAGGTGCTGGCCGGACTCCGCTTCAGTGTTCATCAGCTCTCAGAGCAGGACACGTTTGTGAAGTTTGACCTGCAGATACAGAGGTAATGAGCTGGTTCAGAACACAAGTCTTTCTTACAGGCTTTTAGAGATACAAGTACCTTTCCTGAGCTTTACTTCCAAACAACTGGGTATGTATACAAGTCTCTCTCGCCAGACTTAATGAACCTACTAACCTGTATAAATAATGGAATGAAACTGTGTCTCATACATCGTGGAATGGTCATAAAGTTAGGACCTAATTTAACTAAAAATCATTTTTAGAGAAGAGACTCCCTGTACATACATCCACACACATCCTGACTCTGTGGTAGCAGACAGTGAGACTAAAAGCGTGTCCCAAACTGCACCCTACTTCCTATATTGGACCACTTTGACAAGAAAATTTGACAAAAAAATAAAAAAAATGTAAAGATGGTATTTCTCTTCTCCCTGGTTGGATTGAAAGGAGCATGTAAATGACAGACTAGCTGTATCCTTTGTTGTTATGAAAGAAAACCTTGTTTACTCTCCTCGCTAACCCAAGGTCACGCTGGTCCTCTCTACAAAAAAAACATATTCTGTTGATCAAAGTCACTGTTAAATTGTTTAGAATATAGTTGATGTGTCTTGTGGTGGAATTGTCTGGAGTTTTTGTATATTTCTTATGAGGCTTTTAGCAGCTAGTTCAAAATCACATGGACAAAAATTACAATACAATGCAATGGTTCCACCCTGTGGACATTTTGTGTTTTAGCATCAACCTGTATTGTGTACACTGCTTATCTGATGTTTTCACGATCTGGTCTTTCTTTTTAAATAAGTTAATAATATAATACTGTCTTTCAGTTCCAACCAGTTCAACAGCACCAGCAGTCTGGTCTCCAGCATCACAACGCTGGCTGTTCTGGCCAATGTGGATATCAGAGGGTATGTTGACATGTCTTCTCCAATGAAGGCCATTACTGAACAAAAGCTTAGCCGTTTAAGTACAGAAATATCATCTAATTGAAGTGTGTAAAGAATGTTATTTCACTTTAGTATATTCTCCTGCATTTTATCCTACCTTAATGGGCAGGTGGGAGGTCACCAACATACACCTTCTCCTACCTTAATGGGCAGGTGGGAGGTCACCAACATACACCTTCTCCTACCTTAATGGACAGGTGGGAGGTCACCAACATACACCTTCTCCTACCTTAATGGGCAGGTGGGAGGTCACCAACATACACCTTCTCCTACCTTAATGGGCAGGTGGGAGGTCACCAACATACACCTTCTCCTACCTTAATGGGCAGGTGGGAGGTCACCAACATACACCTTCTCCTACCTTAATGGGCAGGTGGGAGGTCACCAACATACACCTTCTCCTACCTTAATGGGCAGGTGGGAGGTCACCAACATACACCTCCTACCTTAATGGGCAGGTGGGAGGTCACCAACATACACCTTCTCCTACCTTAATGGGCAGGTGGGAGGTCACCAACATACACCTTCTCCTACCTTAATGGGCAGGTGGGAGGTCACCAACACACACCATAAAATGCAGATTGTGTTTAGATTATAATTATCAGGTAATTGTCAGGTAATTAGCTGGAAATTATTAAATATCTGCCGGCTCAAATCCCAGGTGGGACCTTCAGCTGTGTCTGTCTGTCTGTGCCTCAGACCTGAGGGTACAGAAGGGTTTAGTTTGATGGAATGTATGTAACCCATGATAAGTGGTTTAGTAGCAAAGACAGTACTGATGTCCCCTAGCATCTCTCATATAGTAATGACTTTATTGATTCACGGTAACAGGATGTGAAGAAATGCAGAATGTACTTTATATGGATAGCCCTGACGTTGAACCCCAACCCCCCCCCCCCCCCTTCCCTCTGCTGTAGGGTGGCGCTTCCTGACCAGGTCTTCCTGCCCATCGCTAACTGGAAGCCCAAAGAGAACCCTGTCGTAGGGGACGACATCGGTCCACAAATACTGCACATCTATGAGGTCAACCATGACACTGTTCCCTATATAGGCTGGTCAAATGACACCCTATTCCCTATATAGGCTGGTCAAAAGTAATGCACTATATTGGGTTCCATTTCATGACATTAGACCCACCGTGTCGTGACATTAGATTCACCGTGTCGTGACATTAGATTCACCGTGTCGTGACATTAGACCCACCGTGTCGTGACATTAGACCCGCCGTGTCGTGACATTAGACCCACCGTGTCGTGACATTAGACCCGCCGTGTCGTGACATTAGACCCGCCGTGTCGTGACGTTAGACCCGCCGTTTCATGACATTAGATTCACCACGTCGTGCCATTAGACCCACCGTGTCGTGACATTAGATTCACCGTGTCGTGACATTAGATTCACCGTGTCGTGACATTAGACCCGCCGTGTCGTGACATTAGACCCGCCGTGTCGTGACATTAGACCCACCGTGTCGTGACATTAGACCCGCCGTGTCGTGACATTAGACCTGCCGTGTCGTGACATTAGACCCGCCGTGTCGTGACGTTAGACCCACCGTGTCGTGACATTAGACCCGCCGTGTCGTGACAGTGTCGTGACATTAGACCCGCCGTGTCGTGACAGTGTTGTGACATTAGACCCGCCGTGTCGTGACATTAGACCTGCCGTGTCGTGACATTAGACCCGCCATGTCGTGACATTAGACCCACCGTGTCGTGACATTAGACCCGCCGTGTCGTGACATTAGACCCGCCGTGTCGTGACATTAGACCCGCCGTGTCGTGACATTAGACCCGCCGTGCCGTGACATTAGACCCGCCGTGCCGTGACATTAGACCCGCCGTGTCGTGACATTAGACCCGCCGTGTCGTGACATTAGACCCGCCGTGTCGTGACATTAGACCCGCCGTGTCGTGACATTAGACCCGCCGTGTCGTGACATTAGACCCACCGTGTCGTGACATTAGACCCGCCGTGTCGTGACAGTGTCGTGACATTAGACCCGCCGTGTCGTGACAGTGTTGTGACATTAGACCCGCCGTGTCGTGACATTAGACCCGCCGTGTCGTGACAGTGTCGTGACATTAGACCCGCCGTGTCGTGACAGTGTTGTGACATTAGACCCGCCGTGTCGTGACATTAGACCCGCCGTGTCGTGACATTAGACCCGCCGTGTCGTGACAGTAGACCCGCCGGGTCGTGACATTAGACCCGCCGTGTCGTGACATTAGACCCGCCGTGTCGTGACATTAGACCCGCCGTGTCGTGACATTAGACCCGCATTGTCGTGACATTAGACCCGCCGTGTCGTGACATTAGACCCGCCGTGTCGTGACATTAGGCCCGCCGTGTCGTGACATTAGACCCGCCGTGTCGTGACATTAGACCCGCCGTGTCGTGACATTAGACCCGCCGTGTCATGACATTAGACCCACTGTGTACTTTACCTGTAGATTAATGTCAACTGATGAATGTAAAAACGGACATAGCTGACCTTTCACATAACACCGTTATAAGTCAGTGAAGCCTGGAGCAGTACCGGTAACTACAATCTGTCTCATTCCAGTTGCGTAACAGAGGTCCCAGTACCTTCAGCAAGGCCATACTGGACATCGAGTGGCCCTACAGGTTCAACAACGGCTCTCTGCTCTACATCACTAAACTAGAGGTGGACGGAGGCATGAACTGCAGTACAGACATGGAGATCAACCCACTCAATGTCTCAGTATGTGATATTCTCTCCCTTCCATTCTGCCTTCCATTCACCATTTCATTCAGCCTAGACACTGGCTCTTTTTCAATTGTCTAAACAGTCTGTCCTCTCCAATGCTCCTCCCATTTATTGCACTGATCTAAAAGAAGTGACCAGGTGAACGTCAGCCTGGCGACAGGGGTGAACGTCAGCCAGGCGAACGTCAGCCTGGCGACAAAGGTGAATGTCAGCCTGGCGACAAAGGTGAACGTCAGCCTGGCGACAAAGTGAACGTCAGCCTGGCGACAAAGGTGAACGTCAGCCTGGCGACAAAGGTGAACGTCAGCCTGGCGAAAAAAGGCGAACGTCAGCCTGGAGACAAAGGTGAACGTCAGCCTGGCAACCAGGCGAACGTCAGCCTGGCGACAAGGCGAACGTCAGCCTGGCGACAAAGGCGAACGTCAGCCTGGCGACAAAGGCGAACGTCAGCCTGGCGACAAAGGCGAACGTCAGCCTGGCGACAAAGGCGAACGTCAGCCTGGCGACAAAGGCGAACGTCAGCCTGGCGACAAAGGCGAACGTCAGCCTGGCGACAAAGGCGAACGTCAGCCTGGCGACAAAGGCGAACGTCAGCCTGGCGACAAAGGCGAACGTCAGCCTGGCGACAAAGGCGAACGTCAGCCTGGCGACAAAGGCGAACGTCAGCCTGGCGACAAAGGCGAACGTCAGCCTGGCGACAAAGGCGAACGTCAGCCTGGCGACAAAGGCGAACGTCAGCCTGGCGACAAAGGTGAACGTCAGCCTGGCGACCAGGTGAACGTCAGCCTGGCGACCAGGTGAACGTCAGCCTGGCGACAAAGGCGAACGTCAGCCTGGAGACAAAGGCGAACGTCAACCTGGCGACAAAGGTGAACGTCAGCCTGGAGACAAAGGTGAACGTCAGCCTGGCGACAAAGGTGAACGTCAGCCTGGCGACAAAGGCGAACGTCAGCCTGGCGACCAAGGTGAACGTCAGCCTGGAGACAAAGGTGAACGTCAGCCTGGCGACAAAGGCGATCGTCAGCCTGGCGACCAGGTGACCGTCAGCCAGGCGACCAGGTGACCGTCAGCCAGGCGACCAGGTGACCGTCAGCCAGGCGACCAGGCGAACGTCAGCCAGGCGATAAACTAACCTGCCACTGCATCGTTACACCAGTCAGTATTTTCCGCCAGTTGAAATGAACAGGAGGAGACAATGAGGGAACAGATTGTTAAACAATTGAGATAGAGCCTCCGTTGCTATTGGTGACATAATAATCTAAGTTATTGAAGGGATTCCTCTCTCACTCTCTGTCCGTTCTAGAATCCTTTGTCAGCAGAGACAAATGGTTCAGCTTCCACCAGTGGAGACAATACAGAAGGGAGGAACAGGAACCATGTTCACCGCAGAGAGCTGGCGAAGAAAGAGATGGAGGGAGACCTGGAAACTCTGGTAATTGGCGTGATTACCTGGCTAATGTACTGTCATTTTATACCAGGGTTTCGGGTCAATTCTATTTCAATTCACTTGATTCAGGAAGTAAACTGCAAGTCTGAAATGTACTTCCTGAATCACTAACCCTGTTGGCTACAGTACTAATGTACTTCCTGAATCGCTAACCCTGTTGGCTACAGTACTAATGTACTCATACAGATGGCATTAGCCATATGGATTGTGTTTAATGTCACTCTGAATATGTCTCCTCACTCAGGACTGTTCCAAGGCCCAGTGCCTGAAGATCCGGTGTCAGGTGGGCCGTGTGGAGAGAGGTCAGAGTACTACCCTGTACGTCTACTCCAGACTGGGGGTGGCCACCTTCCTCAAGGTGAGACTCCTGTCTGTTATCCCCTAGAGCAGTGCTTTTCAACTCTTCACATACCAGGTCTGGAACCTACTGGTTTTATTTACTACCTGATAATTAATTGCACCCTCTAAATCACTCCCTGATTAGAGGGGAACAATGGAAAAAAAGAACCCGCAGTGGAACTGGCTTCGAGTTTAGTTTGAAGGGACCTAGACGTTCTATACTAGCCTGGTGGTCCCAGAAGTGTTTGTGCTGTATTGTACATCCACTCAAGACTATAGGGGGGTGACCACCTTCCTCAAGATGAGACATTCCACCTGTAGTTGAAGCATATAGCTTCTGTTCATTAGGCACCAAACGGGACTGAAACATTGGAGGTACTATCTATCCAATGAGAAATGCCGTTTCTGATTTCCATTTCAAGACGTGGCTACAGTGTGCCCCAGTGGCGATTTTAGCATGTAAATCTGGGTGGGGCAAACCAACATTTATTTTGGAGGGGGGGGGACGCATACCAGCAAAGCCACTACACTACACAACACAACACTAAACAATACATGAATTGCACTATAACAGTGACAAACGGTGACCACAAACTGTTAGGATCTACCTAAAGCTGTCCCAACAGCAGAGTCCCAACATCTTACCACTGCTACACCTGTCTATCAGAGGAACCTTGTCTGGCAGCGAAACAGTTCATTCAGACTCATTTACTGCCTTTAAAAAAAAGCATAGCTGATATTGTTGACTTGCTTAAACAAATGTGGTTTCTACTGACAATTGAGATATACAAACTGGCATAAATGGACGACAAGCAGACAAGAGGAAATCCGTTATTTCGATTAAGACATTTAATGAGCGAGCTAGGACGGACGTAGTCAATATAACTATTTGTTCAGCACTTTTGAAATGTACAGCGACAGAATTCAGAACATGGGCCGTTCTTAGTGTTCTCCCTGTACACCAAGTCAGAACCGTATGATAAATAAAGGGGGCATACAAGCAGACAATGAAAGCTCTTACAATATTGAATAATATAATTTCTCTAAAACAGGTTAGAGGCTACTTGTGCACCACCAAGTCAGAACAGTAGGCGGAATTAAGATTGGAAAATAGACCAAATTATTAGGGTGAGGCACATGGGCTACTAACAGCTTACTACACAACATACACTTAGTATTACTTTCTTAGCTACAGTATACATATCTCCCTGGCATATTACATCATTTATGCAGCAGTGTACAAGACATTTTTGGACTCACCTTGCTGTGCTGTGCTCACTTGGAACAGGAAGGTGAAGCGGCATTCCTTCGTGGGCAAAGTTTGTCATCAAAGTCTGGCATTCACTGGATTTATGGTGCTTTCAAGACTGGGAACTCGGCAAAAAAAAACAGGTCAAATCATGATGCCGTCAGTGATCTTTAGTTAGCCACTGATTCCTTCCAAACCACCTCATTGTTGAATTTGATATTTCCATCTTGTTGTGTAATGTTTATGTCCAATGGCTGATGAGCACCAATATGTTTTATCTATAATTTATCTTCATTATTTATCTTCATATGACAAATATTTAAAAAGATTTGCCAGTAGATTGTCGACTTGATTCATGACGATGACTGCTTGTCTAGCTTGCTAGCTAAGATTGTGAAAGTATGATGTTGACATGATCCGTCTAATCAAAGCTACGGTAGATATAATGTGATTTGACATCATTTTATCTGTGGCCAATGACCTTGAGCCTTCTTGGATGGGCACTTCTAATTGAATTTTCAAGGTCTACCCTTAGATTTGGCAGTGACGTAGTGTCCCGATGAGTGACAGAACACTGAGCCAATCACGGCACAACAAGAGGACATTACCAACCTTTACGCTCCGTATTTTCCACTGGCTGCCCCAACACCACAGAAAGCACTGAGCTAGGCTGAAACACCTGAATCAAAAAAGACAAAAAGAGATGTTTGTATGGGAGGGTTTATTAACTCAATTATAATTATTATTTGGTTTTTTTTGTTTACATTGTTTGCAAACTGATATGCGACACGTATTAATGCCAAAATAACATGCACAACAGGCAACCCAAGATGCCCTGAATGATGGGTCTCCACTGGTGTGCCCTAATGAACAAGAGCCTGGTACACTGGTTGAAGCATAGTGTATGCTTGGTAAAGCTCGCTATTGACGCATCACACTGGATCTGCAGAAATAGATCTGTCACCACCAGGCTAGCTATATGGGCCATAACTTAAATGGATCTGTCACCACCAGACTAGCTATATGGACAATAACTTAAATGGATCTGTCACCACCAGACTAGCTATATGGGCCATAACTTAAATAAATCTGTCACCACCAGACTAGCTATATGGACAATAACTTAAATAGATCTGTCACCACCAGACTAGCTATATGGGCCATAACTTAAATGGATCTGTCACCACCAGAATGGCTATATGGGCCATAACTTAAATGGATCTGTCACCACCAGACTAGCTATATGGGCCATAACTTAAATGGATCTGTCACCACCAGACTAGCTATATGGGCCATATCTTAAATGGATCTGTCACCACCAGACTAGCTATATGGGCCATATCTTAAATGGATCTGTCACCACCAGACTAGCTATATGGGCCATAACTTAAATGGATCTGTCACCACCAGACTAGCTATATGGGCCATAACTTAAATAGATCTGTCACCACCAGGCTAGCTATATGGGCCATAACTTAAATACATCTGTCACCACCAGACTAGCTATATGGGCCATAACTTAAATAAATCTGTCACCACCAGACTAGCTATATGGGCCATAACTGAAATAGATCTGTCACCACCAGACTAGCTATATGGGCCATAACTTAAATATATCTGTCACCACCAGACTAGCTATATGGACAATAACTTAAATAGATCTGTCACCACCAGACTAGCTATATGGGCCATAACTTAAATGGATCTGTCACCACCAGAATGGCTATATGGGCCATAACTTAAATGGATCTGTCACCACCAGACTAGCTATATGGGCCATAACTTAAATGGATCTGTCACCACCAGACTAGCTATATGGGCCATAACTTAAATGGATCTGTCACCACCAGACTAGCTATATGGGCCATAACTTAAATAAATCTGTCACCACCAGACTAGCTATATGGGCCATAACTTAAATAGATCTGTCACCACCAGACTAGCTATATGGGCCATAACTTAAATGGATCTGTCACCACCAGACTAGCTATATGGGCCATAACTTAAATGGATCTGTCACCACCAGACTAGCTATATGGGCCATAACTTAAATAGATCTGTCACCACCAGACTAGCTATATGGGCCATATCTTAAATGGATCTGTCACCACCAGACTAGCTATATGGGCCATAACTTAAATAGATCTGTCACCACCAGACTAGCTATATGGGCCATAACTTAAATAGATCTGGCACTTAGGTTGTAGTCATTTAAACTACTTTTTCAACCACTCCACACATTTCTTGTTAACAAACTATCGTTTTGGCAAGTCGGCATGACACAAGTCCAACAATTGTTTACAGACGGGGTATTTCACTTAATCACAATTTCAGTGGGTCAGAAATGTACATGCACTAAGTTGACTGTGCCTTTAAACAGCTTGGAAAATTCTATAAAATTATGTCATGACTTTAGAAGCTTCTGATAGGCTAATTGACATCATTTGAGTCAATTGTGGTGATGCACGGTTGGGATTCCTTCATGTTGTGGGGCTGCTATGCTGCAGGAGGGACAGGTGCACTTCACAAAATAGATGGCATCCTGAGGTAGGAAAATTATGTAGATATATTGAAGCAACATCTCAAGACATCAGTCAAGTTAAAGCTTGGTCGTAAATGGTTCTTCCAAATGGACAATGACCCCAAGTATACTTCCAAAGTTGTGGCAAAATGGCTTAAGGACCACAAAGTCAAGGTATTGGAGTGGCCATTACAAAGCCCTTACCTCAATCCTATAGAAAATGTGTGGGCAGAACTGAAAAAGCTTGTGTGAGCAAGGAGTCCTACAAACCTGACTCAGTTACACCAGCTCTGTCAGGAGGAATGGGCCAAAATTCACCCAACTTATTGTAGTAAGCTTGTGGAAGGCTACCCGAAACGTTTGACCCAAGTTAAACAATTTCAAGGCAAGATACCAGATACTAATTGAGTGTATGTAAACTTCTGACCCACTGGGAATGTGATGAAAGAAATAAAAGCTGAAATAAATCACTCTTTGCTATCATTGACATTTTACATTCTTAAAATAAAGTGGTGATCCTAACTGACCTACGGCAGGAAATTTTTACTAGGATTAAATGTCAGGAATTGTGAAAAAACTGAGTTTAAATGGATTTGACGTAGGTGTATGTAAACTTCCGACTTCAACTGTATATGGGCCACAACTTAAATAAATCTGGCACCACCAGGCTAGCTATATGGGCCATAACTTAAATAAATCTGGCACCACCAGGCTAGCTATATGGGCCACAACTTAAAGAAAAGCCTAGTATGTTGGCTACCTTTTTGATGTAATGGTGGTGCGTTTCTTTCATCCAGACTGAGAGCCAGAACCGATCGTTCACCGTGAGATCCTCCGCTTCCTTCAGCGTCATAGAGATGCCTTATAACAAGAACCTGGTGTCTGAGCTGCCGTCCAACGCAATTACGGTGAGTCTCATGACATGAACCAGGTCTGCCTCTGAAATGGAACCCCAGTCTCTATATAATCCACTACTTTTGACCAGAGTCCATAGGATCCTATATGGTTCTTTATGGCTGGTTAACTACCACAGCAAATAGGTCATTTCCTTTGTCTCTGTGTATTGGGATGAATAGAGATGTGTTGTATTGTAAAACCCTGTGATGTGTCCTTCAGGTGAGTATGTCAGTGATCTGGTTGAAATCTGATCCTGAACCTGTTCCCGGGTGGGTGGTGGCGCTGGCTGTGCTGGCTGGACTACTGCTGCTGGCTCTGCTAATCTTCATCATGTATAAGGTGAGTCTAACCTTTCCTTCCCTTGCCTCCTATCCTCTCTTGTTTCTAATAAAGTCCATCTAGTGGCCGGTGTTGAAAATTAGGCTAGAAACACTGTAGGGTAAATCCATTTTGAATTCAATCCCTTTTGATTTGAACAGAAACCTTCCGTACGTATTTGTCGAAGTGCTCAGAAAGTGACATTTTGGACCTGAATACCAAAACATTCGTGAGATAAAAGGTGCTCAAAGTTGATTTTCGCATACCCCAAAGTACCATGAGACATCAATGGAAAAGATAAACGGTTGAGTGTTTACATCACTGGAAAAGATAAACGGTTGAGTGTTTACATCACTGGAAAAGATAAACGGTTGGGTGTTTACATCACTGGAAAAGATAAACGGTTGGGTGTTTACATCACTGGAAAAGATAAACGGTTGGGTGTTTACATCCCTGGAAAACATAAACGGTTGAGTGTTTACATCACTGGAAAAGATAAACGGTTGAGTGTTTACATCACTGGAAAAGATAAACGGTTGGGTGTTTACATCACTGGAAAAGATAAACGGTTGGGTGTTTACATCCCTGGAAAAGATAAACGGTTGAGTGTTTACATCACTGGAAAAGATAAACGGTTGAGATGGATGTCATATAAAAGCTTACAAACAGGGTTTACAAATTATGTTATCATTTCTTGAAATGTTTTTTATATTTTTTATAGAAATGGTCATTTTTGAACCTTCTTGTTTTCACCTGTCAAGTCCTGAGTGGATGGGTTTCTAAGCAGTTGTGATAGCCCTATTGTAGACTGTACCTGCGTGTTCAGATAACATCGCTTTGAGATTCCTTCTGTAATGAAAAGCGCTATAGAAGTTGAATAAGTAGAATTAGAGGACATAGGATCCTAATTGTCTGTGACTCCTCCCTCCCTCCCTCCAGCTGGGGTTCTTCAAGCGTGTACGCCCCCCTCAGGAGGACAACACGGAGAAGGAACAGCTGGCACCGCAGGAGAACGGTGACAGGAACAATGAAGCCTGAGACCTCCAGCAACCCCCGGAGGTCTCCAGACTTCAATGCAACACCAGGACCTGCATCTACACACTATCTCACGAGTAGAACATTTTGCAAATCAAAAAAAATTTAATCCCATCTAGCCAGCAGATATTTAGGAGACCTCATGAGCTGTCCTAACCAGTTACCAGTTACCAGTTGGTGTCTTGATAATAGAAAAAGGCAGCTTAGTCAGTGGTTCCTGACCCATAGACCTGTTCCTGACCCATAGACAGGTTCCTGCACCATAGATGCACCATAGACAGGTTCCTGCACCATAGACAGGTTCCTGCACCATAGACAGGTTCCTGATCCATAGACAGGTTCCTGATCCATAGACAGGTTCCTGATCCATAGACAGGTTCCTACACCATAGACAGGTTCCTGACCCATAGACAGGTTCCTGACCCATAGACAGGTTCCTGCACCATAGACAGTCAATTTATTTTGAGTTGAAAGAATGTTTAGCTATTTCTATGATCAACCCATACATAATCTAGACCTACATTTGTCGCTATTGACAATGATTTCACAAGAGGCCTAATTCACATGATATGACTCAATAACTATAGCCACCAATGCAGGGCTGCCCAACCCTCTTCCTGGAGAACTAGTGTCCTGTAGGTTCAGTCCAACCCTCTTTCTGGAGATCTACTGTCCTGTAGGTTATCAAAATCAAATCAAATGTATTTATATAGCCCTTCTGACATCAGCTGATATCTCAAAGTGCTGTACAGAAACCCAGCCTAAAACCCCAAACAGCAAGCAATGCAGGTGTAGAAGCACGGTGGCTAGGAAAAACTCCCTAGAGAGGCCAAAACCAAGGAAGAAACCTAGAGAGGAACCAGGCTATGAGGGGTGACCAGTCCTCTTCTGGCTGTGCCGGGTGGAGATTATAACAGAACATGGCCAAGATGTTCAAATGTTCATAAATGACCAGCATGGTCAAATAATAGTAATCACAGTGGTTGTTGAGGGTGCAACAAGTCAGCACCTCAGGAGTAAATGTCAGTTTGCTTTTCATAGCCGATCATTAGAAGTATCTCTACCGCTCCTGCTGTCTCTAGAGAGTTGAAAGCAGCATGTCTGGGACAGGTAGCATGTCCGGTGAACAGGTCAGGGTTCCATAGCCGCAGGCAGAACCGTTGAAACTGGAGCAGCAGCACGGCCAGGTGGACTGGGGACAGCAAGGAGTCATCATGCCAGGTAGTCCTGAGGCATGGTCCTGGGCTCAGGTCCTCCGAGAGCGAGACAGAGAGAAAGAAAGAGAGAGCGAATTAGAGAGAGCATACTTAAATTCACACAGGACACCGGATAGGACAGGAGAAGTACTCCAGATATAACAAACTGACCCTAGCCCCCCGACACATAAACTACTGCAGCATAAATACTGGAGGCTGAGACAGGAGGGGTCAGGAGACACTATCCCATCCGATGATACCCCCAGACAGGGCCAAACAGGAAGGATATAACCCCACCCACTTTGCCAATGCACAGCCCCCACACCACTAGAGGGATATCTTCAACCACCAACTTACCATCCTGAGACAAGGCAGAGTATAGCCCACAAAGATCTCCTCCACGGCACAACCCAAGGGGGGGCGCCAACCCAGACAGGAAGATAACCTACAGGACAGTAGATCTCCAGAAAGAGGGTTGGACTGAAAACCTACAGGACAGTAGATCTCCAGGAAGAGGGTTGGACTGAACCTAGCTGAGATAAACTTTATGAGTTTATTTCTGTGGCTAGAACTCAGTGTCTTTAGCATCCTAAAACCAACTCTGAGTTGTTGTTCTTAAACCAGATTCTAATATGATTCCTAGGACCTTTTCTGAGATGCTTTGTGGATACGGGGCCCTAGTCCTGTATGTATTCACAAAGCATCTCAGAATAAGTGTGGCGATGTAGGATCAGCCGTACCAGTACTCCTCCTGGGCACCTGGCTGTTTATAGCTGCATCTGGGTGACACCTTCCTGTACTATATGGATGAGAGGAGTGGAAAAATAGTGGTTTGATTAAGTGCTGTTGTATATAATCTTTGACTTCCAGACTCGCTCTCTCTGGACCTCTCTCTCTCTCTCTGGACCGCTCTCTGTCTCTCTCTCTCTCTCTCTCTCTCTCTGGACCTCTCTCTCTGGACCTCTCTCTCTCTCTCTGGACCTCTCTCTCTCTCTGGACCTCTCTCTCTCTCTGGACCTCTCTCTCTCTCTCTGGACCTCTCTCTCTCTCTCTGGACCTCTCTCTCTCTCTCTGGACCTCTCTCTGGACCTCTCTCTCTCTCTCTGGACCTCTCTCTCTCTCTCTGGACCTCTCTCTGGACCTCTCTCTCTCTCTCTGGACCTCTCTCTCTCTCTCTCTGGACCTCTCTCTCTCTCTCTCTGGACCTCTCTCTCTCTCTCTCTGGACCTCTCTCTCTCTCTCTCTCTGGACCTCTCTCTCTCTCTCTCTGGACCTCTCTCTCTCTCTCTCTGGACCTCTCTCTCTCTCTCTCTGGACCTCTCTCTCTCTCTCTCTCTGGACCTCTCTCTCTCTGGACCTCTCTCTCTCTGGACCTCTCTCGCTCTCTCTCTCTCTCTCTCTCTCTATTCTTCTGTTTATTTTTTTGCGTCTTAGAAGCTGTGTCTACATAGGCAGCCCAATTCTGATATTTTTGGACCAATCAGATCAGTTCGGGGAAAAACATCTGATGTGAAAAGATCTGATGTGGTTGATCAAAAGATCAGAATTGGGCTGAATGTATAGACGTAGCCTTAGTGCACTAGACTTTCAGTTAAATTAATTGCTGCAACAATGTGAATATGAGACAGCAATTATGATATGTGGTGTAACTCAGAGGGATAGTTATTTAATAATAATAATATTGTAAGGTCTTTAAAGACTCGGCATGATTGGTGTTAAAATAATTTGGTATGGATACTGCAAGGTGTTGATAGCAGGACATACTATGGGTTGTATATACATATCAATACTTTGATGAATAATTCATTGATGTGTTGTTTCTGCTCTATAAAAATGTAAGGCCGTTAATATATAACTAGGGTTTTCAACTGTAATATGTTATTTTCCTACGTGTGTAGGTGTACGAAAAATCACAAGTCTCTGTGTAAATGTTTTTTTTTTTTTTTGTACAAAATGACTTCCAAGAATGATTTTACCGATATTGGGTGATCATCACATTTGTTGTTCATATTAGAGTCACACTAACCAATCAAACAGTAACACAGGAGTCACACTAACCAATCAAACAGTAACACAGGACTCACACTAACCAATCAAACAGTAACACAGGACTCACACTAACCAATCAAACAGTAACACAGGACTCACACTAACCAATCAAACAGTAGCACTTATTCCCTACTTCACCTGTTTCTTCTCACTTTTTGGTTGTATTATGTATCTTCATTTAGTGTGTTGTTCCATGGCAGGCGACACCTCACTTCGCTGTGAGCAGTGAATGGACTGGGGGACCGGTCCCTATTCAGACTTCCAGCTCTTCCATCCTCGGTCATATTTCTCTTTGGGTTGTGTTTTTTTTTTATGGTGATAATGTATTCTTTTCCCACAAGAAACAAACATGTTTCTGGTTGAGCTTATTCTTTCATAAATTAAATGTTAAAATATACAAATTTGATCCTGTTTTATTAACACACCTTAGCTGTCTGAGAAAATCTGCCCTTTATCTGAAATGATAACTGACCTGAACCTTTTACGGGCCTGATAACTGACCTGAACCTTTACGGAACTGACCTGAACCGTTACGGACCTGATGACTGACCTGAACCTTTACCGAACTGATAACTGACCTGAACCTTTACGGAACTGACCTGAACCGTTCCGGAACTGACCTGAACCGTTACGGAACTGACCTGAACCGTTACGGAACTGACCTGAACCGTTACGGAACTGACCTGAACCTTTACGGAACTGACCTGAACCTTTACGGAACTGATAAATGACCTGAACCGTTACGGAACTGACCTTAACCGTTACGGAACTGATACCTGACCTGAACCGTTACGGAACTGATAACTGACCTGAACCTTTACGGAACTGACCTGAACCGTTACGGAACTGACCTGAACCGTTACGGAACTGACCTGAACCGTTACAGAACTGATACCTGACCTGAACCGTTACGGAACTGACCTGAACCGTTACGGAACTGACCTGAACCTTTACGGAACTGATACCTGACCTGAACCTTTACCGAACTGACCTGAACCATTACGGAACTGATCTGAACCGTTACAGAACTGACGTGAACCGTTACGGAACTGACCTGAACCTTTACGGAACTGATACCTGACCTGAACCGTTATGGAACTGATAACTGACCTGAACCGTTATGGAACTGATCTGAACCGTTACAGAACTGACGTGAACCGTTACGGAACTGACCTGAACCTTTACCGAACTGATAACTGACCTGAACCTTTACCGAACTGATAACTGACCTGAACCGTTGCGGAACTGATACCTGACCTAAACCGTTACGGAACTGATAACTGACCTGAACCGTTACGGAACTGATCTGAACCGTTACGGAACTGATCTGAACCGTTACCGAACTGATCTGAACCGTTACCGAACTGATCTGAACCGTTACCGAACTGATACCTGACCTGCAGACAAACAGAGCAAAGAGCAGGGAACTGATAGCGTTATCAGGTAAACTTGGTGCATAGGCGTTAGGCTGCAGACAGACGGAGCAAAGAGCAGGGAACTGATAGCGTTATCAGGTAAACTTGGTGCATAGGCGTTAGGCTGCAGACAGACGGAGCAAAGAGCAGGCAACTGATAGCGTTATCAGGTAAACTTGGTGCATAGGCGTTAGGCTGCAGACAGACGGAGCAAAGAGCCGGGAACTGATAGCGTTATCAGGTAAACTTGGTGCATAGGCGTTAGGCTGCAGACAGACGGAGCAAAGAGCAGGCAACTGATAGCGTTATCAGGTAAACTTGGTGCATAGGCGTTAGGCTGCAGACAGACGGAGCAAAGAGCCGGGAACTGATAGCGTTATCAGGTAAACTTGGTGCCTAGGCGTTAGGCTGCAGACAGACGGAGCAAAGAGCAGGGAACTGATAGCGTTATCAGGTAAACTTGGTGCATAGGCGTTAGGCTGCAGACAGACGGAGCAAAGAGCAGGGAACTGATAGCGTTATCAGGTCAACTTGGTGCATAGGGGTTAGGCTGCAGACAGACGGAGCAAAGAGCAGGGAACTGATAGCGTTATCAGGTCAACTTAGTGCATAGGGGTTAGGCTGCAGACAGACGGAGCAAAGAGCAGGGAACTGATAGCGTTATCAGGTCAACTTTGTGCATAGGGGTTAGGCTGCAGACAGACGGAGCAAAGAGCAGGGAACTGAATTATAAATTAAAATAAAAGTAGTGAAATGGGGATGACATCTGATTTTCCATTACCTTCATACTCAGTCACCTATATATATATATATATATGGTTTGACTTGTATTTGATTAGGATCCCCATTGGCGGACGGGTCAGAGCTATGTGTGGGATCCTTGGGACGTCCCTAAACACTAACAAGCCCTACCCTGTACCGTTTTAAATAGGATCCCCATTAGCGGACGGGTCAGAGCTTACATGGACCCCTCTCTCAGACCCCGAGACAACAATCAATACAATATACCTGTCAATACATGGACCCCTCTCTCAGACCCCGAGACAACAATCAATACAATATACCTGTCAATACATGGACCCCTCTCTCAGACCCAGAGACAACAATCAATACAATATACCAGTCAATACATGGACCCCTCTCTCAGACCCCGAGACAAGAATCAATACAATATACCAGTCAATACATGACACAATTTACAACAATCACTGATCAATCCATAACATAGCAATGATAGATTTAGCCTACACTATTAGTTTTCATTTCTCAGCCCCCCTCTGTCAAATAATCAGTTATCAATACAGTTATCAATACATTATGGTCAATAATATATACCAGCTTTCTCTCATACTCACCAGGTGAGAGATGGAAGTCAGGAGAGATATGGCATGTCAATTTAGCCCATCATTTACAACGCCCTTCTTCTCAAAAGCTCATTGGAGGAGGAGTTCCGAGATGCGAACGTTAGCTCTTCTACTCCGATTGGGCGTTGAGAGGAATTGTGAATGGAGGAAGCAAAGATTTAACAACCAATAAAATGTCCAGACACAGACCCTGTACTCAGCCCCCGTGCCTGCTGTTAGGGTCGGTATCCAGGAAGTGAGGGTTGATGTTGAAGAGCACTAGAACAGTGGCAGTGAAGGATGACGGGTACGATGGGCATTAGTGGTGTTGATGCTGACAGTTAGTGACTGGAGCCCACCTAGGCCACACTGCACAGTAGAGATGTTAGTACTGGAGCCCACCTAGGCCACACTGCACAGTAGAGACGTTAGTACTGGAGCCCACCTAGGCCACACTGCACAGTAGAGACGTTAGTACTGGAGCCCACCTAGGCCACACAGCACAGTAGAGACGTTAGTACTGGAGCCCACCTAGGCCACACTGCACAGTAGAGACGTTAGTACTGGAGCCCACCTAGGCCACACTGCACAGTAGAGACGTTAGTACTGGAGCCCACCTAGGCCACACAGCACAGTAGAGGCGTTAGAACTGGGGCCCACCTAGGCCACACTGCACAGTAGAGACGTTAGTACTGGAGCCCACCTAGGCCACACTGCACAGTAGAGACGTTAGTACTGGAGCCCACCTAGGCCACACTGCACAGTAGAGACATTAGTACTGGAGCCCACCTAGGCCACACTGCACAGTAGAGATGTTAGTACTGGAGCCCACCTAGGCCACACTGCACAGTAGATATGTTAGTACTGGATCCCACCTAGGCCACACTGCACAGTAGAGAGCTTAGTACTGGAGCCCACCTAGGCCACACTGCACAGTAGAGGCGTTAGTACTGGAGCCCACCTAGGCCACACTGCACAGTAGAGGCGTTAGGACTGGAGCCCACCTAGGCCACACTGCACAGTAGAGACGTTAGAACTGGAGCCCACCTAGGCCACACTGCACAGTAGAGGCGTTAGTACTGGAGCCCACCTAGGCCACACTGCACAGTAGAGACGTTAGAACTGGAGCCCACCTAGGCCACACTGCACAGTAGAGACGTTAGAACTGGAGCCCACCTAGGCCACACTGCACAGTAGAGATGTTAGAACTGGAGCCCACCTAGGCCACACAGCACAGTAGAGACGTTAGTACTGGAGCCCACCTAGGCCACACTGCACAGTAGAGACGTTAGTACTGGAGCCCACCCAGGCCACACTGCACAGTAGAGACGTTAGTACTGGAGCCCACCTAGGCCACACTGCACAGTAGAGACGTTAGTACTGGAGCCCACCTAGGCCACACTGCACAGTAGAGACATTAGTACTGGAGCCTACCTAGGCCACACTGCACAGTAGAGATGTTAGAACTGGAGCCCGCCTAGGCCACACTGCACAGTAGAGACGTCAGTACTGGAGCCCACCTAGGCCACACTGCACAGTAGAGATGTTAGTACTGGAGCCCACCTAGGCCACACTGCACAGTAGAGATGTTAGTACTGGATCCCACCTAGGCCACACTGCACAGTAGAGCGCTTAGTACTGGAGCCCACCTAGGCCACACTGCACAGTAGAGGCGTTAGTACTGGAGCCCACCTAGGCCACACTGCACAGTAGAGGCATTAGTACTGGAGCCCACCTAGGCCACACTGCACAGTAGAGACGTTAGAACTGGAGCCCACCTAGGCCACACTGCACAGTAGAGGCGTTAGTACTGGAGCCCACCTAGGCCACACTGCACAGTAGAGACGTTAGAACTGGAGCCCACCTAGGCCACACTGCACAGTAGAGACGTTAGAACTGGAGCCCACCTAGGCCACACTGCACAGTAGAGACGTTAGAACTGGAGCCCACCTAGGCCACACTGCACAGTAGAGACGTTAGTACGGGAGCCAACCTAGGCCACACTGCACAGTAGAGACGTTAGTACTGGAGCCCACCTTGGCCACACTGCACAGTAGAGACGTTAGTACTGGAGCCCACCTAGGCCACACTGCACAGTAGAGACGTTAGTACTGGAGCCCACCTAGGCCACACTGCACAGTAGAGACGTTAGAACTGGAGCCCACCTTGGCCACACTGCACAGTAGAGGCGTTAGTACTGGAGCCCACCTAGGCCACACTGCACAGTAGAGGCGTTAGTACTGGAGCCCACCTAGGCCACACTGCACAGTAGAGACGTTAGTACTGGAGCCCACCTAGGCCACACTGCACAGTAGAGACGTTAGTACTGGAGCCCACCTAGGCCACACTGCACAGTAGAGACGTTAGTACTGGAGCCCACCTAGGCTACACTGCACAGTAGAGACGTTAGAACTGGAGCCCACCTAGGCCACACTGCACAGTAGAGGCATTAGAACTGGAGCCCACCTAGGCCACACTACACAGTAGAGACGTTAGAACTGGAGCCCACCTAGGCCACACTGCACAGTAGAGACGTTAGTACTGGAGCCCACCTATGCCACACTGCGCAGTAGAGACGTTAGTACTGGAGCCCACCTAGGCCACACTGCACAGTAGAGACGTTAGAAGTGGAGCCCACCTAGGCCACACTGCACAGTAGAGACATTAGTACTGGAGCTCACCTAGGCCACACTGCACAGTAGAGATGTTAGTACTGGAGCCCACCTAGGCCACACTGCACAGTACAGACATTAGTCCTGGAGCCCACCGAGGCCACACTGCACAGTAGAGACGTTAGTACTGGAGCCCACCTAGGCCACACTGCACAGTAGAGAGGTTAGTACTGGAGCCCACCTAGGCAACACTGCACAGTAGAGGCGTTAGTACTGGAGCCCACCTAGGCCACACTGCACAGTAGAGGTGTTAGTACTGGAGCCCTGCTAGGCCACACTGCACAGTAGAGACGTTAGAACTGGAGCCCACCTAGGCCACACTGCACAGTACAGACATTAGTCCTGGAGCCCACCTAGGCCACACTGCACAGTAGAGACGTTAGTACTGGAGCCCACCTAGGCCACACTGCACAGTAGAGACGTTAGTACTGGAGCCCACCTAGGCCACACAGCACAGTAGAGACGTTAGTACTGGAGCCCACCTAGGCCACACTGCACAGTAGAGACGTTAGTACTGGAGCCCACCTAGGCCACACTGCACAGTAGAGACGTTAGTACTGGAGCCCACCTAGGCCACACTGCACAGTAGAGACGTTAGTACTGGAGCCCACCTAGGCCACACTGCACAGTAGAGACGTTAGTACTGGAGCCCACCTAGGCCACACTGCACAGTAGAGACATTAGTACTGGAGCCCACCTAGGCCACACTGCACAGTAGAGATGTTAGTACTGGAGCCCACCTAGGCCACACTGCACAGTAGATATGTTAGTACTGGATCCCACCTAGGCCACACTGCACAGTAGAGAGCTTAGTACTGGAGCCCACCTAGGCCACACTGCACAGTAGAGGCGTTAGTACTGGAGCCCACCTAGGCCACACTGCACAGTAGAGACGTTAGAACTGGAGCCCACCTAGGCCACACTGCACAGTAGAGACGTTAGAACTGGAGCCCACCTAGGCCACACTGCACAGTAGAGATGTTAGAACTGGAGCCCACCTAGGCCACACAGCACAGTAGAGACGTTAGTACTGGAGCCCACCTAGGCCACACTGCACAGTAGAGACGTTAGTACTGGAGCCCACCCAGGCCACACTGCACAGTAGAGACGTTAGTACTGGAGCCCACCTAGGCCACACTGCACAGTAGAGACGTTAGTACTGGAGCCCACCTAGGCCACACTGCACAGTAGAGACATTAGTACTGGAGCCTACCTAGGCCACACTGCACAGTAGAGATGTTAGAACTGGAGCCCGCCTAGGCCACACTGCACAGTAGAGACGTCAGTACTGGAGCCCACCTAGGCCACACTGCACAGTAGAGATGTTAGTACTGGAGCCCACCTAGGCCACACTGCACAGTAGAGCGCTTAGTACTGGAGCCCACCTAGGCCACACTGCACAGTAGAGGCGTTAGTACTGGAGCCCACCTAGGCCACACTGCACAGTAGAGGCATTAGTACTGGAGCCCACCTAGGCCACACTGCACAGTAGAGACGTTAGAACTGGAGCCCACCTAGGCCACACTGCACAGTAGAGGCGTTAGTACTGGAGCCCACCTAGGCCACACTGCACAGTAGAGACGTTAGAACTGGAGCCCACCTAGGCCACACTGCACAGTAGAGACGTTAGAACTGGAGCCCACCTAGGCCACACTGCACAGTAGAGACGTTAGAACTGGAGCCCACCTAGGCCACACTGCACAGTAGAGACGTTAGTACGGGAGCCCACCTAGGCCACACTGCACAGTAGAGACGTTAGTACTGGAGCCCACCTAGGCCACACTGCACAGTAGATATGTTAGTACTGGATCCCACCTAGGCCACACTGCACAGTAGAGAGCTTAGTACTGGAGCCCACCTAGGCCACACTGCACAGTAGAGGCGTTAGTACTGGAGCCCACCTAGGCCACACTGCACAGTAGAGACGTTAGAACTGGAGCCCACCTAGGCCACACTGCACAGTAGAGACGTTAGAACTGGAGCCCACCTAGGCCACACTGCACAGTAGAGATGTTAGAACTGGAGCCCACCTAGGCCACACAGCACAGTAGAGACGTTAGTACTGGAGCCCACCTAGGCCACACTGCACAGTAGAGACGTTAGTACTGGAGCCCACCCAGGCCACACTGCACAGTAGAGACGTTAGTACTGGAGCCCACCTAGGCCACACTGCACAGTAGAGACGTTAGTACTGGAGCCCACCTAGGCCACACTGCACAGTAGAGACATTAGTACTGGAGCCTACCTAGGCCACACTGCACAGTAGAGATGTTAGAACTGGAGCCCGCCTAGGCCACACTGCACAGTAGAGACGTCAGTACTGGAGCCCACCTAGGCCACACTGCACAGTAGAGATGTTAGTACTGGAGCCCACCTAGGCCACACTGCACAGTAGAGCGCTTAGTACTGGAGCCCACCTAGGCCACACTGCACAGTAGAGGCGTTAGTACTGGAGCCCACCTAGGCCACACTGCACAGTAGAGGCATTAGTACTGGAGCCCACCTAGGCCACACTGCACAGTAGAGACGTTAGAACTGGAGCCCACCTAGGCCACACTGCACAGTAGAGGCGTTAGTACTGGAGCCCACCTAGGCCACACTGCACAGTAGAGACGTTAGAACTGGAGCCCACCTAGGCCACACTGCACAGTAGAGACGTTAGAACTGGAGCCCACCTAGGCCACACTGCACAGTAGAGACGTTAGAACTGGAGCCCACCTAGGCCACACTGCACAGTAGAGACGTTAGTACGGGAGCCCACCTAGGCCACACTGCACAGTAGAGACGTTAGTACTGGAGCCCACCTAGGCCACACTGCACAGTAGAGACGTTAGAACTGGAGCCCACCTTGGCCACACTGCACAGTAGAGGCGTTAGTACTGGAGCCCACCTAGGCCACACTGCACAGTAGAGGCGTTAGTACTGGAGCCCACCTAGGCCACACTGCACAGTAGAGACGTTAGTACTGGAGCCCACCTAGGCCACACTGCACAGTAGAGACGTTAGTACTGGAGCCCACCTAGGCCACACTGCACAGTAGAGACGTTAGTACTGGAGCCCACCTAGGCTACACTGCACAGTAGAGACGTTAGAACTGGAGCCCACCTAGGCCACACTGCACAGTAGAGGCATTAGAACTGGAGCCCACCTAGGCCACACTGCGCAGTAGAGACGTTAGTACTGGAGCCCACCTAGGCCACACTGCACAGTAGAGACGTTAGAAGTGGAGCCCACCTAGGCCACACTGCACAGTAGAGACATTAGTACTGGAGCTCACCTAGGCCACACTGCACAGTAGAGATGTTAGTACTGGAGCCCACCTAGGCCACACTGCACAGTACAGACATTAGTCCTGGAGCCCACCGAGGCCACACTGCACAGTAGAGACGTTAGTACTGGAGCCCACCTAGGCCACACTGCACAGTAGAGAGGTTAGTACTGGAGCCCACCTAGGCAACACTGCACAGTAGAGGCGTTAGTACTGGAGCCCACCTAGGCCACACTGCACAGTAGAGGTGTTAGTACTGGAGCCCTGCTAGGCCACACTGCACAGTAGAGACGTTAGAACTGGAGCCCACCTAGGCCACACTGCACAGTACAGACATTAGTCCTGGAGCCCACCTAGGCCACACTGCACAGTAGAGACGTTAGTACTGGAGCCCACCTAGGCCACACTGCAAAGTAGAGGCGTTAGTACTGGAGCCCTGCTAGGCCACACTGCACAGTAGAGACGTTAGAACTGGAGCCCACCTAGGCCACACTGCACAGTAGAGACGTTAGTACTGGAGCCACCTATGCCACACTGCGCAGTAGAGACGTTAGTACTGGAGCCCACCTAGGCCACACTGCACAGTAGAGACGTTAGAAGTGGAGCCCACCTAGGCCACACTGCACAGTAGAGACATTAGTACTGGAGCTCACCTAGGCCACACTGCACAGTAGAGATGTTAGTACTGGAGCCCACCTAGGCCACACTGCACAGTAGAGACATTAGTACTGGAGCCCACCTAGGCCACACTGCACAGTAGAGACGTTAGTACTGGAGCCCACCTAGGCCACACTGCACAGTAGAGAGGTTAGTACTGGAGCCCACCTAGGCAACACTGCACAGTAGAGGCGTTAGTACTGGAGCCCACCTAGGCCACACTGCACAGTAGAGGCGTTAGTACTGGAGCCCTGCTAGGCCACACTGCACAGTAGAGACGTTAGAACTGGAGCCCACCTAGGCCACACTGCACAGTAGAGACGTTAGTACTGGAGCCCATCCTAGGCCACACTGCACAGTAGAGGCGTTAGTACTGGAGCCCACCTAGGCCACACTCTACCTCACAGTAGAGACGTTAGTACTGGAGCCCACATTGGCCAAACTGCACAGTAGAGGCATTAGTACTGGAGCCCACCTAGGCCACACTGCACAGTAGAGACGTTAGTACTGGAGCCCACCTAGGCCACACTGCACAGTAGAGACGTTAGAACTGGAGCCCACCTTGGCCACACTGCACAGTAGAGGCATTAGTACTGGAGCCCACCTAGGCCACACTGCACAGTAGAGACATTAGTACTGGAGCTCACCTAGGCCACACTGCACAGTAGAGATGTTAGTACTGGAGCCCACCTAGGCAACACTGCACAGTAGAGGCATTAGTACTGGAGCCCACCTAGGCCACACTGCACAGTAGAGGCGTTAGAACTGGAGCCCACCTAGGCCACACTGCACAGTAGAGACGTTAGAACTGGAGCCCACCTAGGCCACACTGCACAGTAGAGACGTTAGAACTGGAGCCCACCTAGGCCACACTGCACAGTAGAGACGTTAGTACGGGAGCCAACCTAGGCCACACTGCACAGTAGAGACGTTAGTACTGGAGCCCACCTTGGCCACACTGCACAGTAGAGACGTTAGTACTGGAGCCCACCTAGGCCACACTGCACAGTAGAGACGTTAGTACTGGAGCCCACCTAGGCCACACTGCACAGTAGAGACGTTAGAACTGGAGCCCACCTTGGCCACACTGCACAGTAGAGGCGTTAGTACTGGAGCCCACCTAGGCCACACTGCACAGTAGAGGCGTTAGTACTGGAGCCCACCTAGGCCACACTGCACAGTAGAGACGTTAGTACTGGAGCCCACCTAGGCCACACTGCACAGTAGAGCGTTAGTACTGGAGCCCACCTAGGCCACACTGCACAGTAGAGACGTTAGTACTGGAGCCCACCTAGGCTACACTGCACAGTAGAGACGTTAGAACTGGAGCCCACCTAGGCCACACTGCACAGTAGAGGCATTAGAACTGGAGCCCACCTAGGCCACACTACACAGTAGAGACTTAGAACTGGAGCCCACCTAGGCCACACTGCACAGTAGAGACGTTAGTACTGGAGCCCACCTATGCCACACTGCGCAGTAGAGACGTTAGTACTGGAGCCCACCTAGGCCACACTGCAGCAGTAGAGACGTTAGTACTGGAGCCCACCTAGGCCACACTGCACAGTAGAGACGTTAGAAGTGGAGCCCACCTAGCAACACTGCACAGTAGAGACATTAGTACTGGAGCTCACCTAGGCCACACTGCACAGTAAGAGATGTTAGTACTGGAGCCCACCTAGGCCACACTGCACACTACAGACATTAGTCCTGGAGCCACCGAGGCACACTGCACAGTAGAGAGCGTTAGTACTGGAGCCCACCTAGGCCACACTGCACAGTAGAGAGGTTAGTACTGGAGCCCACCTAGGCAACACTGCACAGTAGAGGCGTTAGTACTGGAGCCCACCTAGGCCACACTGCACAGTAGAGGTGTTAGTACTGGAGCCCCTGCTAGGCCACACTGCACAGTAGAGACGTTAGAACTGGAGCCCACCTAGGCCACACTGCGCAGTAGAGACGCTTAGTACTGGAGCCCACCTAGGCCACACTGCACAGTAGAGACGTTAGAGTGGAGCTCACCTAGGCCACACTGCCACAGTAGAGCCATTAGTACTGGAGCTCAATAGGCCACACTGCACAGTAGAGATGTTAGTACTGGAGCCCCACCTAGGCCACACTGCCACAGTACAGACATTAGTCCTGGAGCCCACCTAGGCCACACTGCACAGTAGAGACGTTAGTACTGGAGCCCACCTAGGCCACACTGCACAGTAGAGGCGTTAGTACTGGAGCCCTGCTAGGCCACACTGCACAGTAGAGACGTTAGAACTGGAGCCCACCTAGGCCACACTGCACAGTAGAGACGTTAGTACTGGAGCCACCTATGCCACACTGCGCAGTAGAGACGTTAGTACTGGAGCCCACCTAGGCCACACTGCACAGTAGAGACGTTAGAAGTGGAGCCCACCTAGGCCACACTGCCACAGTAGAGACATTAGTACTGGAGCTCACCTAGGCCACACTGCACAGTAGAGATGTTAGTACTGGAGCCCACCTAGGCCACACTCTACCTCACAGTAGAGACATTAGTACTGGAGCCCACATTGGCCAAACTGCACAGTAGAGGCATTAGTACTGGAGCCCACCTAGGCCACACTGCCACAGTAGAGACGTTAGTACTGGAGCCCACCTAGGCCACACTGCACAGTAGAGACGTTAGAACTGGAGCCCACCTTGGCCACACTGCACAGTAGAGGCATTAGTACTGGAGCCCACCTAGGCCACACTGCACAGTAGAGACGTTAGTACTGGAGCCCACCTAGGCCACACTGCACAGTAGAGACGTTAGAACTGGAGCCCACCTTGGCCACACTGCACAGTAGAGACGTTAGTACTGGAGCCCCATCCTAGGCCACACTGCACAGTAGAGGCGTTAGTACTGGAGCCCACCTAGGCCACACTCTACCTCACAGTAGAGACGTTAGTACTGGAGCCCACATTGGCCAAACTGCACAGTAGAGGCATTAGTAATGGAGCCCACCTAGGCCACACTGCACAGTAGAGACGTTAGTACTGGAGCCCACCTAGGCCACACTGCACAGTAGAGACGTTAGAACTGGAGCCCACCTAGGCCACACTGCACAGTAGAGACGTTAGAACTGGAGCCCACCTAGGCCACACTGCACAGTAGAGATGTTAGAAATGGAGCCCACCTAGGCCACACAGCACAGTAGAGACGTTAGTACTGGAGCCCACCTAGGCCACACTGCACAGTAGAGACGTTAGTACTGGAGCCCACCCAGGCCACACTGCACAGTAGAGACGTTAGTACTGGAGCCCACCTAGGCCACACTGCACAGTAGAGACGTTAGTACTGGAGCCCACCTAGGCCACACTGCACAGTAGAGACATTAGTACTGGAGCCTACCTAGGCCACACTGCACAGTAGAGATGTTAGAACTGGAGCCCCGCCTAGGCCACACTGCACAGTAGAGACGTCAGTACTGGAGCCCACCTAGGCCACACTGCACAGTAGAGATGTTAGTACTGGAGCCCACCTAGGCCACACTGCACAGTAGAGATGTTAGTACTGGATCCCACCTAGGCCACACTGCACAGTAGAGCGCTTAGTACTGGAGCCCACCTAGGCCACACTGCACAGTAGAGGCGTTAGTACTGGAGCCCACCTAGGCCACACTGCACAGTAGAGGCATTAGTACTGGAGCCCACCTAGGCACACTGCACAGTAGCGACCGTTAGAACTGGAGCCCACCTAGGCCAACACTGCACAGTAGAGGCGTTAGTACT
Organism: Oncorhynchus kisutch; assembly: GCF_002021735.2. Lineage (NCBI taxonomy): Eukaryota > Metazoa > Chordata > Actinopteri > Salmoniformes > Salmonidae > Oncorhynchus > Oncorhynchus kisutch. The sequence continues at coordinate 47,162,802 of NC_034199.2, forward strand.
GGAGCCCACCTAGGCCACACTGCCACAGTAGAGACGTTAGAACTGGAGCCCACCTAGGCCACACTGCACAGTAGAGACGTTAGGAACTGGAGCCCACCTAGGCCACACTGCACAGTAGAGACGTTAGAACTGGAGCCCACCTAGGCCACACTGCACAGTAGAGACGTTAGTACGGGAGCCAACCTAGGCCACCACTGCACAGTAGAGACGTTAGTACTGGAGCCCACCTTGGCCACACTGCCACAGTAGAGACGTTAGTACTGGAGCCCACCTAGGCCACACTGCACAGTAGAGACGTTAGTACTGGAGCCCACCTAGGCCACACTGCACAGTAGAGACAGTTAGAACTGGAGCCCACCTAGGCCACACTGCACAGTATAGGCGTTAGTACTGGAGCCCACCTAGGCCACACTGCACCGTAGAGGCGTTAGTACTGGAGCCCACCTAGGCCACACTGCACAGTAGAGGACGTTAGTACTGGAGCCCACCTAGGCCCACACTGCACAGTAGAGACGTTAGTACTGGAGCCCACCTAGGCCACACTGCACAGTAGAGACGTTAGTACTGGAGCTCACTAGGCTACACTGCACAGTAAGACGTTAGAACTGGAGCCCACCTAGGCCACACTGCACAGTAGAGGCATTAGAACTGGACCCACCTAGGCCACACTGCACAGTAGAGACGTTAGTACTGAGCCCACCTAGGCCACACTGCACCGTAGAGACGTTAGTACTGGAGCCCACCTATGCCACACTGCGCAGTAGAGACGTTAGTACTGGAGCCACCTAGGCCACACTGCACAGTAGAGACGTTAGAACTGGAGCCACCTAGCCACACTGCACAGTAGAGACATTAGTACTGGAGCTCACCTAGGCCACACTGCACAGTAGAGATGTTATACTGGAGCCCACCTAGGCCACACTGCACAGTACAGACATTAGTCTGGAGCCCACCGAGGCCCACACTGCACAGTAAGGACGTTAGTACTGTAGCCCACCTAGGCCACACTGCACAGTAGAGACGTTAGTAACTGGAGCCCACCTAGGCAACACTGCACAGTAGAGGCGTTAGTACTGGAGCCCACTAGGCCACACTGCACATAGAGGTGTTAGTACTGGAGCCCTGCTAGGCCACACTGCAACAGTAGAGACGTTAGAACTGGAGCCCCACCTAGGCCACACTGCACAGTAGAGACGTTAGTCCTGGAGCCCACCTAGCCCACACTGCACAGTAGAGACGTTAGTACTGGAGCCCACCTAGGCCACACTGCACAGTAGAGACGTTAGAACTGGAGCCCACCTAGGCCACA